>NW_028273733.1:0-214419 GCF_024610735.1 Ursus americanus | reverse complement strand
GATAGGGTTAGGCCTCAGGAGGCCGGCAGGCCTGATCCGCAGGCTGTGCGGAGAGCGGAGGGGCAGGTCGAGGTGAGGGCGCTGGTGAGCGGGAGCGTGTGCCCAAGCGTTTTGGCGCGGGAGGCCTTCGAAGGTTGCCGGGGTCTGGCAGGGCCCTGCCTGTTCTCCCGCCCTCAATGACCGGCAGTGACCCTAGCGGCACGGTTGGCGGCGGGGCGGGAAGGTGAGTCCGGCGCTGGGGCTCGGGGGTCCCCAATCCCCGGCTTTGCTGTGCCAGGCCCCTTGGGGGGGCCCTTCGGGGAACGAGATAGGGTTAGGTTTAGACCCCAGGAGGCCGGCAGGACCGATCCGTCGGCTGTGCTTCCAGCGGAGGGGCGGGCCGAGGTGAGAGCGCTGGCGAACGGGAGCGTGGGACCAAGCGTTTTGTCGTGGGGTCCTTCGATGTTCGCCGGGGCTTGGAGGGCCCTGCCCGTTCTCCTGCCCTGAATGACCGGCGGCGCCCCTAGCGACCCGGGTGGCGGCGGGACAGCAGGGTGAGTCCGGCGACTGGGCTCTGTGTCCCCAATCCCTGACTTTCCGGCGCCAGTCACCTTGGGAGGGGCCCCTTGGGGGCCAACGTAGGGTTAGGGTTAGCCCCCAGGAGGCCGGCAGGCCCGATCCGCAGGTTGTGCGAGGAGCACAGGTTCAGGCCGAGGTGAGGGAGCTGGGGAGGGGGAGCGTGGGCCCAAGCGTTTTGGCGTGGGAAGCCTTTGAAGATTGCTGAGGGCTGGGAGGGTCCTGCCCATTCTCCCGCCCTGAATGACCGGCCACAGCACTTGCGCCCGGGTGGTGGAGGGGCAGCAGGTGAGTCCAGGGATGGGGCTCGGGGGTCCCCAATCCCTGGTGTTGCGGCGCCAGGCCCCTTGGGAGGGAGGCTTGTACTTCCTATCCGCCTGTTGTGTGGCGAGCCGAGGTGAGTGCGCCGGCGAGCTAGAGCGTGGGCCCAAGGGTTTTTGCGCGGGGGACCTTCGAAAGTCGCCGGGGACTTGGAGGGCCCTGCCCGTTCGTTCTCCCGCCCTGAATGACCGGCAGTGACCCTACTGGCACGGTTGGCGGCGGGGCGTGAAGGTGAGTCCGGCGCTGGGGCTCGGGGGTCCCCAATCCCCGGCTTTGCTGTGCCAGGCCCCTTGGGGGGCCCTTCGGGGAACGAGATAGGGTTAGGTTTAACCCCCAGGAGGCCGGCAGGACCGATCCGTTGGCTGTGCGGCCAGCGGAGGGGCGGGCCGAGGTGAGAGCGCTGGCGAGCGGGAGCGTGGGACCAAGCGTTTTGTCGTGGGGTCCTTCGATGTTCCCGGGGCTTGGAGGGCCCTGCCCGTTCTCCTGCCCTGAATGACCGGCGGCGCCCTAGCGACCCGGGTGGCGACAGGGCAGCAGGGTGAGTCCGGCGCCTGGGTTCTGTGTCCCCTATCCCTGGCTTTCCTGCGCCAGTCACCTTGGGAGGGGCCCCTTGGGGGCCGAGGTAGTGTTAGGGTTAGCCCCAGGAGGCCGGCAGGCCCGATCCGCAGGTTGTTCGGCGAGCGCAGAGTCGGGCGGAGGTGAGGGAGCTGGGGAGGGGAGCGTGGCCCAAGCGTTTTGGCGTGGGAGGCCTTTGAAGATTGCTGAGGGCTGGGAGGGTCCTACCCATTCTCCCGCCCTGAATGACCGGCCACAGCACTTGCGGCCGGGGTGGTGGAGGGGCAGCAGGTGAGTCCAGGGATGGGGCTTGGGGGTCACCAATCCCTGGTGTTGCGGCGCCATGCCCCTTGGGAGGGAGGCTTGTAGGTCCTATCTGCCGGTTGAGCGGCGAGCCGAGGTGCGTCCGCCGGCGAGTTAGAGCGTGGGCCCAAGCGTTTTGGCGCGGTGGACCTTCAAAGTCGCCGGGGGCTTGGAGGGCCCTGGTGGTTCTCCCGCCCTGAATGACCTGCGGAGCCCGGAGCGGCCAGGGTGGCAGCGGGGCGGGACTTTGAGTCTGGCGCTGGGCCTCGGGGGTCCCCAATCCCCAGCGTTGCGGCGCCAGGCTCCTTGGGAGGGGCCCCTTGGGGGCCCAGGAAGGGTTAGGGTTAGCCCCCAGGAGGCCGGCAGGCCCGATCCGCAGGTTGTGAGGCGAGCACAGGGTCGGGTCAAGGTGAGGGAGCTGGGGAGGGGGAGCGTGGGCCCAAGCGTTTTGTCGTGGGAGGCCTTTGAAGATTGCTGAGGGCTGGGAGGGTCCTACCCATTCTCCCGCCCTGAATGACCGGCCACAGCACTTGCGGCCGGGGTGGTGGAGGGGCAGCAGGTGAGTCCAGGGATGGGGCTCGGGGGTCCCCAATACCTGGTGTTTCGGCGCCAGGCCCCATGGGAGGGAGGCTTGTAGGTCCTATCCACCGGTTGTGCGGCGAGCCGAGGTGAGTGCGGCGGCGAGCTAGAGCGTGGGCCCAAGCGTTTTGGCGCGGGGGACCTTCAAAGTCGCCCAGGGCTTGGAGGGCCCTGGTGGTTCTCCCGCCCTGAATGACCTGCGGAGCCCGGAGCGGCCAGGGTGGCAGCGGGGCGGGATTTTGAGTCCGGCGCTGGGCCTCGGGGGTCCCCAATCCCCAGCGTTGCAGCGCCAGGCTGCTTGGGAGGGGCCCCTCAAGGGCCTACCTAGGGTTAGGGTTAGCCCCCAGGAGGCCAGCAGGCACGATCCGCAGGTTGTGCTGTGAGCGCAGGGTCGGGCCAAGGTGAGGGAGCTGGGGAGGGGGAGCGTGGGCCCAAGCGTTTTGTCGTGGGAGGCCTTTGAAGATTGCTGAGGGCTGGGAGGGTCCTGCCCATTCTCCCGCCCTGAATGACCGGCCATAGATCTTGCGGCCCGGGTGGTGGAGGGGCAGCAGGTGAGTCCAGGAATGGGGCTCGGGGGTCCCCAATACCTGGTGTTTCGGCGCCAGGCCCCATGGGAGGGAGGCTTGTAGGTCCTATCCGCCGGTTGTGCGGCGAGCCGAGGTGAGTGCGGCGGCGAGCTAGAGCGTGGGCCCAAGCGTTTTGGCGCGGGGGACCTTCAAAGTCGCCCGGGGCTTGGAGGGCCCTGGTGGTTCTCCCGCCCTGAATGACCTGCGGAGTCCGGAGCGGCCAGGGTGGCAGCGGGGCGGGACTTTGAGTCCGGCGCTGGGCCTCGGGGGTCCCCAATCCCCAGCGTTGCGGCGCCAGGCTCCTTGGGAGGGGCCCCTTGGGGGCCGAGGTAGGGTTAGGGTTAGCCCCCAGGAGGCCGGCAGGCCCAGTCCGCAGGTTGTGAGGCGATCACAGGGTCGGGCCAAGGTGAGGGAGCTGGGGAGGGGGAGCGTGGGCCCAAGCGTTTTGGCGCGGGGGACCTTCAAAGTCGCGGGGGGCTTGGAGGGCCCTGGCGGTTCTCCCGCCCTGAATGACCTGCGGAGCCCGGAGCGGCCCGGGTGGCGGCGGGGCGGGACTTTGAGTCCGGCGCTGGGGCTCGGGGGTCCCCAATCCCCGGCTTTGCTGTGCCAGGCCCCTTTGGGGGGCCCTTCGGTGAACGAGATAGGGTTAGGTTTAGCCCCCAGGAGGCCGGCAGGACCGATCCGTCGGCTGTGCGGCCAGCGGAGGGGCGGGCCGAGGTGAGAGCGCTGGCGAGCGGGAGCGTGGGACCAAGCGTTTTGTCGTGGGGTCCTTCGATGGTCGCCGGGTCTTGGAGGGCCCTGCCCGTTCTCCTGCCCTGAATGACCAGCGGCGCCCCTAGCAACCCGGGTGGCGGCAGGGCAGCAGGGTGAGTCCGGCGCCTGGGTTCTGTGTCCCCAATCCCTGGCTTTCCTGCGCCAGTCACCTTGGGAGGGGCCCTGGGGTCCGACCTAGGTTTAGGGTTAGCCCCAGGTGGCCGGCAGGCCCGATTCGCCCATTGTTTGGCGAGCGGAGGGGAAGGCCAAGGTGAGGGCGCTGGCGAGGGGGAGCGTGGGCCCAAGCGTTTTGCCTCGGGGGGCCTTCGAATGTCGCTGGAGGCTCGGAGAGCCCTGTGCGTTCTCCCGCCCTGAATGACCGGAGTCGCCCCTAGGGGCCCAGTTGGCGGCGGTCCCGCAGGAAGAGTCCGGCGCGGCGGTTCGGGGGACCCAATCCCAGGCCTTTTGGCACCATTCCCCTTGGGAGCGGCCCCTTGGGGGCCGACCTAGGGATAGGGTTAGGCCTCAGGAGGCCGGCAGGCCTGATCCGCAGGCTGTGCGGTGAGCACAGGGTCGGTCCAAGGTGAGGGCGCTGGTGAGCGGGAGCGTGTGCCCAAGCGTTTTGGCGCGGGAGGCCTTCGAAGGTTGCCGGGGTCTGGCAGGGCCCTGCCTGTTCTCCCGCCCTCAATGACCGGCAGTGACCCTAGCGGCACGGTTGGCGGCGGGGCGGGAAGGTGAGTCCGGCGCTGGGGCTCGGGGGTCCCCAATCCCCGGCTTTGCTGTGCCAGGCCCCTTTGGGGGGGCCCTTCGGGGAACGAGATAGGGTTAGGTTTAGACCCCAGGAGGCCGGCAGGACCGATCCGTCGGCTGTGCGGCCAGCGGAGGGGCGGGCCGAGGTGAGAGCGCTGGCGAGCTGGAGCGTGGGACCAAGCGTTTTGTCGTGGGGTCCTTCGATGTTCGCCGGGGCTTGGAGGGCCCTGCCCGTTGTCCTGCCCTGAATGACCGGCGGCGCCCCTAGCGACCCGGGTGGCGGCAGGGAAGCAGGGTGAGTCCAGAGACTGGGCTCTGTGTCCCCAATCCCTGACTTTCCTGCGCCAGTCACCTTGGGAGGGGCCCCTTGGGGGCCAACGTAGGGTTAGGGTTAGCCCCCAGGAGGCCGGCAGGCCCGATCCGCAGGTTGTGCGAGGAGCACAGGTTCAGGCCGAGGTGAGGGAGCTGGGGAGGGGGAGCGTGGGCCCAAGCGTTTTGGCGTGGGAGGCCTTTGAAGATTGCTGAGGGCTGTGAGGGTCCTGCCCATTCTCCCGCCCTGAATGACCGGCCACAGCACTTGCAGCCCGGGAGGTGGAGGGGCAGCAGGTGAGTCCAGGGATGGGGCTCGGGGGTCACCAATCCCTGGTCTTGCGGCGCCAGGCCTCTTGGGAGGGACGCTTGCAGGCCCTATCCGCTGGGTGTGCGGCGAGCCGAGGTGAGTGCGCTGGCGAGCTAGAGCGTGGGCCCAAGCGTTTTGGTGCGGGGGACCTTCGAAAGTTGCCGGGGACTTGGAGGGCCCTGCCCGTTCGTTCTCTCGCCCTGAATGACCTGCGGAGCCCGTAGCGGCCCGTTTTTCGGCGGGGCGGGACTTTGAGACCGGCGCTGGGGCTCGGGGGTCCCCAATCCCCAGCGTTGTGGCGCCAGGCTCCTTGGGAGGGGCCCCTTGGGGGCCGACGTAGGGTTATGGTTAGCCCCCAGGAGGCCGGCAGGCCCGATCCACAGGTTGTGTGGCGAGCGCAGGGTCGGGCCAAGGTGAGGGAGCTGGGGAGGGGGAGCGTGGGCCCAAGCGTTTTGGCGCAGGGGGCCTTCGAATGTTGCCGGGGGCTCATAGGGCCCTGCCTGTTCTCCCGTCTTGAAGGACCGGCTGCGCTCCTAGCGGCACGGGTGGCGGCGGGTCGGCAGGGTGAGTCTGGCGCTGGGGCTCGGGGTCCCCAATCCCCGGCGTTGTGGCGCCAGGACCCTTGTGAGGGGCCCTCGGGGGCAGACCTAGGGTTAGGGTTAGCCCCAGGAGGCCGGCAGGCCCGATCCCCCCATTGTTTGGCGAGTGAAGGGGAAGGCCGAGGTGAGGGCGCTGGCGAGGGGGAGCGTGGGCCCAAGCGTTTTGCCTCGGGGGGCCTTCAATGTCGCTGGAGGCTCTAAGAGCCCTGTGCGTTCTCCCGCCCTGAATGACCGGAATCGCCCCTAGGGGCCCAGTGGGCGGCGGTGCCGCAGGGAGAGTCCTGCGCGGCGGTTCGGGGGACCCAATCCCCGGCCTTTTGGCACCAGGCCCCTTGGGAGCGGCCCCTCGGGGGACGACCTAGGGATAGGGTTAGGCTTCAGGAGGCCAGCAGGCCTGATCCGCAGGCTGTGCAGAGAGCAGCGGGGCAGGTCGAGGTGAGGGCGCTGGTGAGCGGGAGCGTGTGCCCAAGCGTTTTGGCGCGGGAGGCCTTCGAAGGTTGCCGGGGTCTGGGAGGGCCTTACCTGTTCTCCCGCCCTGAATGACCTGCGGAGCCCGTAGCGGCCCGGGTGGCGGCGGGGCGGGACTATGAGTCCGGCGCTGGGCCTCTGGGGTCCCCAATCCCCAGCGTTGTGGCGCCAGGCTCATTGGGAGGGGCCCCTTGGGGGCCCACGTAGGGTTAGGATTAGCCCCCAGGAGGCCGGCAGGCCCGATCCGCAGGTTGTGAGGCGAGCACAGGGTCGGGCCAAGGTGAGAGCGCTGGCGAGCGGGAGCGTGGGCCCAAGCGTTTTGTCGTGGGGTCCTTCGATGTTCGCCGGGGCTTGGAGGGCCCTGCAGGTTGTCCTGCCCTGAATGACCTGCGGCGCCCTAGCGACCCGGGTGGCGACAGGGCAGCAGGGTGAGACCGGCGCCTGGGTTCTGTGTCCCCAATCCCTGGCTTTCCTGCGCCAGTCACCTTGGGAGGGGCCCCTTGGGGGCCGAGGTAGTGTTAGGGTCAGCCCCAGGATGCCGGCAGGCCCGATCCGCAGGTTGTGCGGTGAGCACAGGGTCGGGCGGAGGTGAGGGAGCTGGGGAGGGGGAGCGTGGGCCCAAGCGTTTTGGCGTGGGAGGCCTTTGAAGATTGCTGAGGGCTGGTAGGTTCCTGCCCATTCTCCCGCCCTGAATGACCGGCCACAGCACTTGCGGCCCGGATGGTGGAGGGGCAGCAGGTGAGTCCAGGGATGGGGCTCGTTGGTCATCAATCCCTGGTGTTGCGGCGCCATGCCCCTTGGGAGGGAGGCTTGTAGGTCCTATCCGCCGGTTGTGTGGCGAGCCGAGGTGAGTGCGCCGGCGAGCTAGAGCATGGGCCCAAGGGTTTTTGCGCGGGGGACTTTCGAAAGTCGCCGGGGACTTGGAGGGCCCTGCCCGTTCGTTCTCCGGCCCTGAATGACCTGCGGAGCCCGGAACGGCCAGGGTGGCAGCGGGGCGGGACTTTGAGTCCGGCGCTGGGCCTCGGGGGTCCCCAATCCCCAGGGTTGCAGCACCAGGCTCCTTGGGAGGGGCCCCTTGGGGGCCGAGGTAGGGTTTGGGTTAGCCCCCAGGAGGCCGGCAGGCCCGATTAGCAGGTTGTGAGGCGAGCACAGAGTCGGGCCAAGGTGAGGGAGCTGGGGAGGGGGAGCGTGGGCCCAAGGGTTTTGGCGTGGGGGACCTTCAAAGTCGCCGGGGGCTTGGAGGGCCCTGGCAGTTCTCCCGCCCTGAATGACCTGCGGAGCCCGGAGCGGTCCGGGTGGCGGCGGCGCGGGACTTTGAGTCCGGCGCTGGGGCTCGGGGGTCCCCAATCCCCGGCTTTGCTGTGCCAGACCCCTTGGGGGGGCACTTCGGGGAAGGAGATAGGGTTAGGTTTAGCCCCCAGGAGGCCGGCAGGACCGATCCGTCGGCTGTGCGGCCAGCGGAGGGGCGGGCCGAGGTGAGAGCGCTGGCGAACGGGAGCGTGGGACCAAGCGTTTTGTCGTGGGGTCCTTCGATGTTCGCCGGGGCTTGGAGGGCCCTGCCCGTTCTCCTGCCCTGAATGACCGGCGGCGCCCCTAGCGACCCGGGTGGCGGCGGGACAGCAGGGTGAGTCCGGCGACTGGGCTCTGTGTCCCCAATCCCTGGCTTTCCTGCGCCAGTCACCATGGGAGGGGCCCCTTGGGGGCCAACGTAGGGTTAGGGTTAGCCCCCAGGAGGCCGGCAGGCCCGATCCGCAGGTTGTGCGAGGAGCACAGGTTCAGGCCGAGGTGAGGGAGCTGGGGAGGGGGAGCGTGGGCCCAAGCGTTTTGGCGTGGGAAGCCTTTGAAGATTGCTGAGGGCTGGGAGGGTCCTGCCCATTCTCCCGCCCTGAATGACCGGCCACAGCACTTGCGCCCGGGTGGTGGAGGGGCAGCAGGTGAGTCCAGGGATGGGGCTCGGGGGTCCCCAATCCCTGGTGTTGCGGCGCCAGGCCCCTTGGGAGGGAGGCTTGTACTTCCTATCCGCCTGTTGTGTGACGAGCCGAGGTGAGTGCGCCGGCGAGCTAGAGCGTGGGCCCAAGGGTTTTTGCGCGGGGGACCTTCGAAAGTCGCCGGGGACTTGGAGGGCCCTGCCCGTTCGTTCTCCCGCCCTGAATGACCGGCAGTGACCCTACTGGCACGGTTGGCGGCGGGGCGTGAAGGTGAGTCCGGCGCTGGGGCTCGGGGGTCCCCAATCCCCGGCTTTGCTGTGCCAGGCCCCTTGGGGGGCCCTTCGGGGAACGAGATAGGGTTAGGTTTAACCCCCAGGAGGCCGGCAGGACCGATCCGTTGGCTGTGCGGCCAGCGGAGGGGCGGGCCGAGGTGAGAGCGCTGGCGAGCGGGAGCGTGGGACCAAGCGTTTTGTCGTGGGGTCCTTCGATGTTCCCGGGGCTTGGAGGGCCCTGCCCGTTCTCCTGCCCTGAATGACCGGCGGCGCCCTAGCGACCCGGGTGGCGACAGGGCAGCAGGGTGAGTCCGGCGCCTGGGTTCTGTGTCCCCAATCCCTGGCTTTCCTGCGCCAGTCACCTTGGGAGGGGCCCCTTGGGGGCCGAGGTAGTGTTAGGGTTAGCCCCAGGAGGCCGGCATCCCCGATCCGCAGGTTGTGCGGTGAGCGCAGAGTCGGGCGGAGGTGAGGGAGCTGGGGAGGGGAGCGTGGCCCAAGCGTTTTGGCGTGGGAGGCCTTTGAAGATTGCTGAGGGCTGGGAGGGTCCTACCCATTCTCCCGCCCTGAATGACCGGCCACAGCACTTGCGGCCGGGGTGGTGGAGGGGCAGCAGGTGAGTCCAGGGATGGGGCTTGGGGGTCACCAATCCCTGGTGTTGCGGCGCCATGCCCCTTGGGAGGGAGGCTTGTAGGTCCTATCTGCCGGTTGAGCGGCGAGCCGAGGTGCGTGCGCCGGCGAGTTAGAGCGTGGGCCCAAGCGTTTTGGCGCGGTGGACCTTCAAAGTCGCCGGGGGCTTGGAGGGCCCTGGTGGTTCTCCCGCCCTGAATGACCTGCGGAGCCCGGAGCGGCCAGGGTGGCAGCGGGGCGGGACTTTGAGTCTGGCGCTGGGCCTCGGGGGTCCCCAATCCCCAGCGTTGCGGCGCCAGGCTCCTTGGGAGAGGCCCCTTGGGGGCCCAGGAAGGGTTAGGGTTAGCCCCCAGGAGGCCGGCAGGCCCGATCCGCAGGTTGTGAGGCGAGCACAGGGTCAGGCCAAGGTGAGGGAGCTGGGGAGGGGGAGCGTGGGCCCAAGCGTTTTGTCGTGGGAGGCCTTTGAAGATTGCTGAGGGCTGGGAGGGTCCTTCCCATTCTCCCGCCCTGAATGACCGGCCATAGAACTTGCGGCCCGGGTGGTGGAGGGGCAGCAGGTGAGTCCAGGAATGGGGCTCGGGGGTCCCCAATACCTGGTGTTTCGGCGCCAGGCCCCATGGGAGGGAGGCTTGTAGGTCCTATCCGCCGGTTGTGCGGCGAGCCGAGGTGAGTGCGGCGGCGAGCTAGAGCGTGGGCCCAAGCGTTTTGGCGCGGGGGACCTTCAAAGTCGCCCAGGGCTTGGAGGGCCCTGGTGGTTCTCCCGCCCTGAATGACCTGCGGAGCCCGGAGCGGCCAGGGTGGCAGCGGGGCGGGACTTTGAGTCCGGCGCTGGGCCTCGGGGGTCCCCAATCCCCAGGGTTGCGGCGCCAGGCTCCTTGGGAGGGGCCCCTTGGGGGCCTAGGTAGGGTTAGGGTTAGCCCCCAGGAGGCCGGCAGGCCCGATCCCCAGGTTGTGAGGCGAGCACAGGGTCGGGCCAAGGTGAGGGAGCTGGGGAGGGGGAGCGTGGGCCCAAGCGTTTTGGCGCGGGGGACCTTCGAAAGTCGCCGGGGGCTTGGAGGAGCCTGGCGGTTCTCCCTCCCTGAATATCCTGCGGAGCCCGGAGCGGCCCTTATGGCGGCGGGGCGGGATTTTGAGTCCGGCGCTGGGCCTCGGGGGTCCCCAATCCCCAGCGTTGCAGCGCCAGGCTGCTTGGGAGGGGCCCCTCAAGGGCCTACCTAGGGTTAGGGTTAGCCCCCAGGAGGCCAGCAGGCAGGATCCGCAGGTTGTGCTGTGAGCGCAGGGTCGGGCCAAGGTGAGGGAGCTGGGGAGGGGGAGCGTGGGCCCAAGCATTTTGGCTTGGGAGGCCTTTGAAGATTGCTGAGGGCTGGGAGGGTCCTGCCCATTCTCCCGCCCTGAATGACCGGCCACAGCACTTGCGCCCGGGTGGTGGAGGGGCAGCAGGTGAGTCCAGGGATGGGGCTCGGGGGTCCCCAATCCCTGGTGTTGCGGCGCCAGGCCCCTTGGGAGGGAGGCTTGTAGGTCCTATCCGCCGGTTGTGTGGCGAGCCGAGGTGAGTGCGCCGGCGAGCTAGAGCGTGGGCCCAAGGGTTTTTGCGCGGGGGACTTTCGAAAGTCGCCGGGGACTTGGAGGGCCCTGCCCGTTCGTTCTCCCGCCCTGAATGACCTGCGGAGCCCGGAGCGGCCCGGGTGGCGGCGGGGCGGGACTTTGAGTCCGGCGATGGGGCTCGGGGGTCCCCAATCCCCGGCTTGGCTGTGCCAGGCCGCTTGGGGGGGCCCCTCGGGGAACGAGATAGGGTTAGGTTTAGCCCCCAGGAGGCCGGCAGGACCGATCCGTAGGCTGTGCGGTCAGCGGAGGGGCGGGCCGAGTTGAGAGCGCTGGCGAACGGGAGCGTGGGACCAAGCGTTTTGTCGTGGGGTCCTTCGATGGTCGCCGGGGCTTGGAGGGCCCTGCCCGTTCTCCTGCCCTGAATGACCGGCGGCGCCCCTAGCGACCCGGGTGGCGGCAGGGCAGCAGGGTGAGTCCGGCGCCTGGGTTCTGTGTCCCCAATCCCTGGCTTTCCTGCGCCAGTCACCTTAGGAGGGGCCCCTCGGGGGCCGACGTAGCATTAGGGTTAGCCCCAGGAGGCCGGCAGGCCCGATCCGCAGGTTGTGCGAGGAGCGCAGGTTCAGGCCGAGGTGAGGGAGCTGGTGAGGGGAAGCGTGGGCCCAAGCGTTTTGGCGTGGGCGGCCTTTGAAAATTGCTGAGGGCTGGGAGGGTCCTGCCCATTCTCCCGCCCTGAATGACCGGCCACAGCACTTGCGCCCGGGTGGTGGAGGGGCAGCAGGTGAGTCCAGGGATGGGGCTCGGGGGTCCCCAATCCCTGGTGTTGCGGCGCCAGGCCCCTTGGGAGGGAGGCTTGCAGGTCCTATCCGCCGGTTGTGTGGCGAGCCGAGGTGAGTGCGCCGGCGAGCTAGAGCGTGGGCCCAAGGGTTTTTGCGCGGGGGACTTTCGAAAGTCGTCGGAGACTTGGAGGGCCCTGCCCGTTCGTTCTCCCGCCCTGAATGACCTGCGGAGCCCGGAGCGGCCCGGGTGGCGGCAGGGCGGGACTTTGAGTCTGGCGTTGGGGCCCGGGGGTCCCCAATCCCCGGCTTGGCTGTGCCAGGCCGCTTGGGGGGGCCCCTCGGGGAACGAGATAGGGTTAGGTTTAGCCCCCAGGAGGCCGGCAGGACCGATCCGTCGGCTGTGCGGCCAGCGGAGGGGCGGGCCGAGGTGAGAGCGCTGGCGAACGGGAGCGTGGGACCAAGCGTTTTGTCGTGGGGTCCTTCGATGGTCGCCGGGGCTTGGAGGGCCCTGCCCGTTCTCCTGCCCTGAATGACCGGCGGCGCCCCTAGCGACCCGGGTGGCGGCAGGGCAGCAGGGTGAGTCCGGCGCTTGGGCCCTGTGTCCCCAATCCCTGGCTTTCCTGCGCCAGTCACCTTGGGAGGGGCCCCTCGGGGGCCGAAGTAGCGTTAGGGTTAGCCCCCAGGAGGCCGGCAGGCCCGATCCGCAGGTTGTGCAGCGAGTGCAGGGTCGGGCGGAGGTGAGGGAGCTGTGGAGGAGGAGCATGGGCCCAAGCTTTTTGGCGTGGGATGCCTTTGAAGATTGCTGAGGGCTGGGAGGGTCCTGCCCATTCTCCCGCGCTGAATGACCGGCCACAGCACTTGCGGCCCGGGTGGTGGAGGGGCAGCAGGTGAGTCCAGGGATGGGGCTCGGGGGTCCCCAATCCCTGGTGTTGCAGCGCCAGGCCCCTTGGGAGGGACGCTTGCAGGCCCTATCCGCCGGGTGTGCGGCGAGCCGAGGTGAGTGCGCTGGCGAGCTAGAGCGTGGGCCCAAGCGTTTTGGCGCGGGGGACCTTCGAAAGTCGCCGGGGGCTTGGAGGGGCCTGGCGGTTCTCCCTCCCTGAATATCCTGCGGAGCCCGGAGCGGCCCGTTTGGCGGCGGGGCGGGACTTTGAGTCCCGCGCTGGGCCTCGGGGGTCCCCAATCCCCAGCCTTGCGGCGCCAGGCTGCTTGGGAGGGGCCCCTCAAGGGCCTACCTAGGGTTAGGGTTAGCCCCCAGGAGGCCGGCAGGCCCGATCCGCAGGTTGTGCGGCGAGCGCAGGGTCGGGCCAAGGTGAGGGAGCTGGGGAGGGGGAGCGTGGGCCCAAGCATTTTGGCTTGGGAGGCCTTTGAAGATTGCTGCGGGCTGGGAGGGTCCTGTCCATTCTCCCGCCCTGAATGACCGGCCACAGCACTTGCGGCCCGGGTGGTGGAGGGGCAGCAGGTGAGTCCAGGGATGGGCCTCGGGGGTCCCCAATCCCTGGTGTTGCGGCGCCAGGCCCCTTGGGAGGGAGGCTTGTACTTCCTATCCGCCGGTTGTGTGGCGAGCCGAGGTGAGTGCGCCGGCGAGCTAGAGCGTGGGCCCAAGGGTTTTTGCGCGGGGGACCTTCGAAAGTCGCCAGGGACTTGGAGGGCCCTGCCCATTCGTTCTCCCGCCCTGAATGACCGGCAGTGACCCTAGAGGCAGGGTTGGCGGCGGGGAGGGAAGGTGAGTCCGGCGCTGGGGCTCGGGGGAACCCAATCCCCGGCTTTGCTGTGCCAGGCCCCTTGGGGGGGCCCTTCGGGGAACGAGATAGGGTTAGGTTTAGCCCCCAGGAGGCCGGCAGGACCGATCCGTCGGCTGTGCGGCCAGCGGAGGGGCGGGTCAAGGTGAGAGCGCTGGCGAGCGGGAGCGTGGCCCCAAGCGTTTTGCCTCGGGAGGCCTTCGAATGTCGCTGGAGGCTCGGAGAACCCTGCGCGTTCTCCCGCCCTGAATGACCGGAGTCGCCCCTAGGGGCCCAGTGGGCGGCGGTGCCACAGGGAGAGTCCGGCGCGGCGGTTCGGGGGACTCAATCCCCGGCCTTTTGGCACCAGGCCCCTTGGGAGCGGCCCCTGGGGGGCCGACCTAGGGATAGGGTTAGGCCTCAGGAGGCCGGCAGGCCTGATCCGCAGGCTGTGCAGAGAACTGAGGGGCAGGTCGAGGTGAGGGCGCTGGTGAGCGGGAGCGTGTGCCCAAGCGTTTTGGCGTGGGAGGCCTTTGGAGATTGCTGAATGCTGGGAGGGTCCTGCCCATTCTCCCGCTCTGAATGACTGGCCAAAGCACTTGCAGCCCGGGTGGTGGTGGGGCAGCCGGTGAGTCCAGGGATGGGCCTCGGAGGTCCCCAATCCCTGGTGTTGCAGCGCCAGGCCCCTTGGGAGGGAGGCTTGTAGGTCCTATCCGCCGGGTGTGCGGCAAGCCGAGGTGAGTGCGCTGGCGAGCTAGAGCGTGGGCCCAAGGGTTTTTTTCGCGGGGGACTTTCGAAAGTCGCCGGGGACTTGGAGGGCCCTGCCCGTTCGTTCTCCCGCCCTGAATGTCCTGCGGAGCCCGGAGCGGCCCCGGTGGCAGCGGGGCGGGACGTTGAGTCCGGCGCTGGGCCTTGGGGGTTCCCAATCCCCAGCATTGCTGCGCCAGGCTCCTTGGGAGGGGCCCCTTGGGGGCCGACCTAGGGTTAGGGTTAGCCCCCAGGAGGGCGGCAGGCCTGATCCGCAGGTTGTGCGGTGAGCTTAGGGTCGGTCCAAGGTGAGGGAGCTGGGGAGGGGGAGCGTGGGCCCAAGCATTTTGGCGCAGGGGGAATTCGAATGTTGCCAGGGTCTCGGAGGGCCCTGCCTGTTCTCCCGCCCTCAATAACCGGCAGTGACCCTAGCGGCATGGTTGGTGGCGGGGCGGGAAGGTGAGTCCGGTACTGGGGCTCGGGGGTCCCCAATCCCCGGCTTTGCTGTGCCAGGCCCCTTTGGGGGGGCCCTTCGGGGAACGAGATAGGGTTAGGTTTAGCCCCCAGGAGGCCGGCAGGACCGATCCGTCGGCTGTGCGGCCAGCGGAGGGGCGGGCCGAGGTGAGAGCGCTGTGGAGCTAGAGCGTGGGCCCAAGCGTTTTGGCGCAGGGGACCTTCGAAAGTCGCCGGGGGCTTGGAGGGGCCTGGCGGTTCTCCCTCCCTGAATATCCTGCGGAGCCCGGAGCGGCCCGTTTGGCGGCGGGGCGGGACTTTGAGTCCGGCGCTGGGCCTCGGGGGTCCCCAATCCCCAGCGTTGCGGCGCCAGGCTGCTTGGGAGGGGTCCCTCAAGGGCCTACCTAGGGTTAGGATTAGCCCCCAGGAGGCCGGCAGGCCCGATCCGCAGGTTGTGCGGCGAGCTCAGGTTCAGGCCCAGGTGAGGGAGCTGGGGAGGGGGAGCGTGGGCCCAAGCGTTTTGGCGTGGGAAGCCTTTGAAGATTGCTGAGGGCTGGGAGGGTCCTGCCCATTCTCCCGCCCTGAATGACCGGCCACAGCACTTGCGCCCGGGTGGTGGAGGGGCAGCAGGTAAGTCCAGGGATGGGGCTCGGGGGTCCCCAATCCCCGGCTTTGCTGTGCCAGGCCCCTTGGGGGGGCCCTTCGGGGAACGAGATAGGGTTAAGTTTAGCCCCCAGGAGGCCGGCACGACCGATCCGTCGGCTGTGCGGCCAGCGGAGGGGCGGGCCGATGTGAGAGCGCTGGCGAACGGGAGCGTGGGACCAAGCGTTTTGTCGTGGGGTCCTTCGATGTTCGCCTGGGCTTGGAGGGCCCTGCCCGTTCTCCTGCCCTGAATGACCGGCGGCGCCCCTAGCGACCCGGGTGGCGGCAGGGCAGCAGGGTGAGTCCGGCGCCTGGGCTCTGTGTCCCCAATCCCTGGCTTTCCTGCGCCAGTCACCTTGGGAGGGGCCCCTTGGGGGCCGACATAGGGTTAGGGTTAGACCCCAGGAGGCCGGCCGGCCCGATCCGCAGTTTGTGAGGCGAGCACAGGGTCAGGCCAATGTGAGGGAGCTGGGGAGGGGGAGCGTGGGCCCAAGCGTTTTGTCGTGGGAGGCCTTTGAAGATTGCTGAGGGCTGGGAGGGTCCTGCCCATTCTCCCGCCCTGAATGACCGGCCATAGAACTTGCGGCCCGGGTTGTGGAGGGGCAGCAGGTGAGTCCAGGAATGGGGCTCGGGGGTCCCCAATACCTGGTGTTTCGGCGCCAGGCCCCATGGGAGGGAGGCTTGTAGGTCCTATCCGCCGGTTGTGCGGCGAGCCGAGGTGAGTGCGGCGGCGAGCTAGAGCGTGGGCCCAAGCATTTTGGCGCGGGGGTCCTTCAAAGTCGCCCGGGGCTTGGAGGGCCCTGGTGGTTCTCCCGCCCTGAATGACCTGCGGAGCCCGGAGTGGCCAGGGTGGCAGCGGGGCGGGACTTTGAGTCTGGCGCTGGGCCTCGGGGGTCCCCAATCCCCAGCGTTGCGGCGCCAGGCTCCTTGGGAGGGGCCCCTTGGGGGCCCAGGTAGGGTTAGGGTTAGCCCCCAGGAGGCCGGCAGGCCCGATCCGCAGGTTGTGAGGCGAGCACAGGGTCGGGTCAAGGTGAGGGAGCTGGGGAGGGGGAGCGTGGGCCCAAGCGTTTTGTCGTGGGAGGCCTTTGAAGATTGCTGAGGGCTGGGAGGGTCCTGCCCATTCTCCCGCCCTGAATGACCGGCCATAGATCTTGCGGCCCGGGTGGTGGAGGGGCAGCAGGTGAGTCCAGGAATGGGGCTCGGGGGTCCCCAATACCTGGTGTTTCGGCGCCAGGCCCCATGGGAGGGAGGCTTGTAGGTCCTATCCGCCGGTTGTGCGGCGAGCCGAGGTGAGTGCGGCGGCGAGCTAGAGCGTGGGCCCAAGCGTTTTGGCGCGGGGGACCTTCAAAGTCGCGGGGGGCTTGGAGGGCCCTGGTGGTTCTCCCGCCCTGAATGACCTGCGGAGCCCGGAGCGGCCCGGGTGGCGGCGGGGCGGGACTTTGAGTCCGGCGCTGGGGCTCGGGGGTCCCCAATCCCCGGCTTTGCTGTGCCAGGCCCCTTTGGGGGGCCCTTCGGTGAACGAGATAGGGTTAGGTTTAGCCCCCAGGAGGCCGGCAGGACCGATCCGTCGGCTGTGCGGCCAGCGGAGGGGCGGGCCGAGGTGAGAGCGCTGGCGAGCGGGAGCGTGGGACCAAGCGTTTTGTCGTGGGGTCCTTCGATGGTCGCCGGGTCTTGGAGGGCCCTGCCCGTTCTCCTGCCCTGAATGACCAGCGGCGCCCCTAGCAACCCGGGTGGCGGCAGGGCAGCAGGGTGAGTCCGGCGCCTGGGTTCTGTGTCCCCAATCCCTGGCTTTCCTGCGCCAGTCACCTTGGGAGGGGCCCTGGGGTCCGACCTAGGTTTAGGGTTAGCCCCAGGTGGCCGGCAGGCCCGATCCGCCCATTGTTTGGCGAGCGGAGGGGAAGGCCAAGGTGAGGGCGCTGGCGAGGGGGAGCGTGGGCCCAAGCGTTTTGCCTCGGGGGGCCTTCGAATGTCGCTGGAGGCTCGGAGAGCCCTGTGCGTTCTCCCGCCCTGAATGACCGGAGTCGCCCCTAGGGGCCCAGTTGGCGGCGGGTCCCGCAGGAAGAGTCCGGCGCGGCGGTTCGGGGGACCCAATCCCAGGCCTTTTGGCACCATTCCCCTTGGGAGCGGCCCCTTGGGGGCCGACCTAGGGATAGGGTTAGGCCTCAGGAGGCCGGCAGGCCTGATCCGCAGGCTGTGCGGAGAGCGGAGGGGCAGGTCGAGGTGAGGGCGCTGGTGAGCGGGAGCGTGTGCCCAAGCGTTTTGGCGCGGGAGGCCTTCGAAGGTTGCCGGGGTCTGGCAGGGCCCTGCCTGTTCTCCCGCCCTCAATGACCGGCAGTGACCCTAGCGGCACGGTTGGCGGCGGGGCGGGAAGGTGAGTCCGGCGCTGGGGCTCGGGGGTCCCCAATCCCCGGCTTTGCTGTGCCAGGCCCCTTGGGGGGGCCCTTCGGGGAACGAGATAGGGTTAGGTTTAGACCCCAGGAGGCCGGCAGGACCGATCCGTCGGCTGTGCGGCCAGCGGAGGGGCGGGCCGAGGTGAGAGCGCTGGCGAACGGGAACGTGGGACCAAGCGTTTTGTCGTGGGGTCCTTCGATGTTCGCCGGGGCTTGGAGGGCCCTGCCCGTTCTCCTGCCCTGAATGACCGGCGGCGCCCCTAGCGACCCGGGTGGCGGCGGGACAGCAGGGTGAGTCCGGCGCCTGGGCTCTGTGTCCCCAATCCCTGGCTTTCCTGCGCCAGTCACCTTGGGAGGGGCCCCTTGGGGGCCAACGTAGGGTTAGGGTTAGCCCCAGGAGGCCGGCAGGCCCGATCCGCAGGTTGTGCGAGGAGCGCAGGTTCAGGCCTAGGTGAGGGAGCTGGTGAGGGGCAGCGTGGGCCCAAGCGTTTTGGCGTGGGCGGCCTTTGAAAATTGCTGAGGACTGGGAGGGTCCTGCCCATTCTCCCGCCCTGAATGACCAGCCACAGCACTTGCGGCCCGGGTGGTGGAGGGGCAGCAGGTGAGTCCTGGGATGGAGCTCGGGGGTCCCCAATCCCTGGTGTTGCGGCACCAGGCCCCTTGGAGGGAGGCTTGTAGGTCCTATCCGCCGGTTGTGCGGCGAGCCGAGGTGAGTGTGCCAGCGAGCTAGAGCGTGGGCCCAAGCGTTTTGGCGCCGGGGACCTTCAAAGTCGCTGGGGGCTTGGAGGGCCCTGGCGGTTCTCCCGCCCTAAATGACCTGCGGAGCCCGAAGCGGCCCGGGTGGCGGCGGGGCGGGACTTTGAGTCCAGCGCTGGGCCTCGGGGGTCCCCAATCCCCAGCGATGCGGCGCCAGGATACTTGGGAGGGGCCTCTCAAGGGCCGACCTAGGGTTAGGGTTAGCCCCCAGAAGGCCGGCAAGCCCAATCCGCCAGCTGTGTGGTGAGCCGAGGGGCGGGCCAAGGTAAGGGCGCTGCTTAGTGGGAGCATAGGCCCAAGCGATTGGGCGCGGGAGGCCTTTGGAGGTTGCTGGGGTCTGGGAGGGCCCTGCCTGTTCTCCCGCCCTCAATGACCAGCAGTGAACCTAGCGGCACGGTTGCTGGCGGGGCTGGAAGGTGAGTCCGGCGCTGGGGCTCGGGGGTCCCCAATCCCCAGCGTTGCGGCGCCAGGCTCCTTGGGAGGGGCCCCTTGGGGGCCGACCTAGGGTTAGGGTTAGCCCCCAGGAGGGCGGCAGGCCCGATCCGCAGGTTGTGCGGTGAGCACAGGGTCGGTCCAAGGTGAGGGAGCTGGGGAGGGGGAGCGTGGGCCCAAGCATTTTGGCGCAGGGGGAATTCGAATGTTGCCAGGGTCTGGGAGGGCCCTGCCTGTTCTCCCGCCCTCAATAACCGGCAGTGACCCTAGCGGCATGGTTGGTGGCGGGGCGGGAAGGTGAGTCCGGTGCTGGGGCTCGGGGGTCCCCAATCCCCGGCTTTGCTGTGCCAGGCCCCTTTGGGGGGGCCCTTCGGGGAACGAGATAAGGTTAGGTTTAGCCCCCAGGAGGCCGGCAGGACCGATCCGTCGGCTGTGCGGCCAGCGGAGGGGCGGGCCGAGGTGAGAGCGCTGGCGAGCTGGAGCGTGGGACCAAGCGTTTTGTCGTGGGGTCCTTCGAAGCTCGCCGGGGCTTGGAGGGCCCTGCCCGTTGTCCTGCCCTGAATGACCGGCGGCGCCCCTAGCGACCCGGGTGGCGGCAGGGAAGCAGGGTGAGTCCGGCGCCTGGGCTCTGTGTCCCCAATCCTTGGCTTTCCTGCGGCAGTCACCTTGGGAGGGGCCCCTTGGGGGCCGACATAGGGTTAGGGTTAGCCCCAGGAGGCAGGCAGGCCCGATCCGCAGGTTGTGCGGCGAGTGCAGGTTCAGGCCGAGGTGAGGGAGCTGGGGAGGGGGAGCGTGGGCCCAAGCGTTTTGGCGTGGGAGGCCTTTGAAGATTGCTGAGGGCTGTGAGGGTCCTGCCCATTCTCCCGCCCTGAATGACCGGCCACAGCACTTGCAGCCCGGGAGGTGGAGGGGCAGCAGGTGAGTCCAGGGATGGGGCTCGGGGGTCACCAATCCCTGGTCTTGCGGCGCCAGGCCTCTTGGGAGGGACGCTTGCAGGCCCTATCCGCTGGGTGTGCGGCGAGCCGAGGTGAGTGCGCTGGCGAGCTAGAGCGTGGGCCCAAGCGTTTTGGCGCGGGGGACCTTCGAAAGTCGCCGGGGGCTTGGAGGGGCCTGGCGGTTCTCCCTCCCTGAATATCCTGCGGAGCCCGGAGCGGCCCGTTTGGCGGCGGGGCGGGACTTTGAGTCCCGCGCTGGGCCTCGGGGGTCCCCAATCCCCAGCCTTGCGGCGCCAGGCTGCTTGGGAGGGGCCCCTCAAGGGCCTACCTAGGGTTAGGGTTAGCCCCCAGGAGGCCGGCAGGCCCGATCCGCAGGTTGTGCGGCGAGCGCAGGGTCGGGCCAAGGTGAGGGAGCTGGGGAGGGGGAGCGTGGGCCCAAGCATTTTGGCTTGGGAGGCCTTTGAAGATTGCTGCGGGCTGGGAGGGTCCTGTCCATTCTCCCGCCCTGAATGACCGGCCACAGCACTTGCGGCCCGGGTGGTGGAGGGGCAGCAGGTGAGTCCAGGGATGGGCCTCGGGGGTCCCCAATCCCTGGTGTTGCGGCGCCAGGCCCCTTGGGAGGGAGGCTTGTACTTCCTATCCGCCGGTTGTGTGGCGAGCCGAGGTGAGTGCGCCGGCGAGCTAGAGCGTGGGCCCAAGGGTTTTTGCGCGGGGGACCTTCGAAAGTCGCCAGGGACTTGGAGGGCCCTGCCCATTCGTTCTCCCGCCCTGAATGACCGGCAGTGACCCTAGAGGCAGGGTTGGCGGCGGGGAGGGAAGGTGAGTCCGGCGCTGGGGCTCGGGGGAACCCAATCCCCGGCTTTGCTGTGCCAGGCCCCTTGGGGGGGCCCTTCGGGGAACGAGATAGGGTTAGGTTTAGCCCCCAGGAGGCCGGCAGGACCGATCCGTCGGCTGTGCGGCCAGCGGAGGGGCGGGTCAAGGTGAGAGCGCTGGCGAGCGGGAGCGTGGCCCCAAGCGTTTTGCCTCGGGAGGCCTTCGAATGTCGCTGGAGGCTCGGAGAACCCTGCGCGTTCTCCCGCCCTGAATGACCGGAGTCGCCCCTAGGGGCCCAGTGGGCGGCGGTGCCACAGGGAGAGTCCGGCGCGACGGTTCGGGGGACTCAATCCCCGGCCTTTTGGCACCAGGCCCCTTGGGAGCGGCCCCTGGGGGGCCGACCTAGGGATAGGGTTAGGCCTCAGGAGGCCGGCAGGCCTGATCCGCAGGCTGTGCAGAGAACTGAGGGGCAGGTCGAGGTGAGGGCGCTGGTGAGCGGGAGCGTGTGCCCAAGCGTTTTGGCGTGGGAGGCCTTTGGAGATTGCTGAATGCTGGGAGGGTCCTGCCCATTCTCCCGCTCTGAATGACTGGCCAAAGCACTTGCAGCCCGGGTGGTGGTGGGGCAGCCGGTGAGTCCAGGGATGGGCCTCGGAGGTCCCCAATCCCTGGTGTTGCAGCGCCAGGCCCCTTGGGAGGGAGGCTTGTAGGTCCTATCCGCCGGGTGTGCGGCAAGCCGAGGTGAGTGCGCTGGCGAGCTAGAGCGTGGGCCCAAGGGTTTTTTTCGCGGGGGACTTTCGAAAGTCGCCGGGGACTTGGAGGGCCCTGCCCGTTCGTTCTCCCGCCCTGAATGTCCTGCGGAGCCCGGAGCGGCCCCGGTGGCAGCGGGGCGGGACGTTGAGTCCGGCGCTGGGCCTTGGGGGTTCCCTATCCCCAGCATTGCTGCGCCAGGCTCCTTGGGAGGGGCCCCTTGGGGGCCGACCTAGGGTTAGGGTTAGCCCCCAGGAGGGCGGCAGGCCTGATCCGCAGGTTGTGCGGTGAGCTTAGGGTCGGTCCAAGGTGAGGGAGCTGGGGAGGGGGAGCGTGGGCCCAAGCATTTTGGCGCAGGGGGAATTCGAATGTTGCCAGGGTCTCGGAGGGCCCTGCCTGTTCTCCCGCCCTCAATAACCGGCAGTGACCCTAGCGGCATGGTTGGTGGCGGGGCGGGAAGGTGAGTCCGGTACTGGGGCTCGGGGGTCCCCAATCCCCGGCTTTGCTGTGCCAGGCCCCTTTGGGGGGGCCCTTCGGGGAACGAGATAGGGTTAGGTTTAGCCCCCAGGAGGCCGGCAGGACCGATCCGTCGGCTGTGCGGCCAGCGGAGGGGCGGGCCGAGGTGAGAGCGCTGTGGAGCTAGAGCGTGGGCCCAAGCGTTTTGGCGCAGGGGACCTTCGAAAGTCGCCGGGGGCTTGGAGGGGCCTGGCGGTTCTCCCTCCCTGAATATCCTGCGGAGCCCGGAGCGGCCCGTTTGGCGGCGGGGCGGGACTTTGAGTCCGGCGCTGGGCCTCGGGGGTCCCCAATCCCCAGCGTTGCGGCGCCAGGCTGCTTGGGAGGGGTCCCTCAAGGGCCTACCTAGGGTTAGGATTAGCCCCCAGGAGGCCGGCAGGCCCGATCCGCAGGTTGTGCGGCGAGCTCAGGTTCAGGCCCAGGTGAGGGAGCTGGGGAGGGGGAGCGTGGGCCCAAGCGTTTTGGCGTGGGAAGCCTTTGAAGATTGCTGAGGGCTGGGAGGGTCCTGCCCATTCTCCCGCCCTGAATGACCGGCCACAGCACTTGCGCCCGGGTGGTGGAGGGGCAGCAGGTAAGTCCAGGGATGGGGCTCGGGGGTCCCCAATCCCCGGCTTTGCTGTGCCAGGCCCCTTGGGGGGGCCCTTCGGGGAACGAGATAGGGTTAAGTTTAGCCCCCAGGAGGCCGGCACGACCGATCCGTCGGCTGTGCGGCCAGCGGAGGGGCGGGCCGATGTGAGAGCGCTGGCGAACGGGAGCGTGGGACCAAGCGTTTTGTCGTGGGGTCCTTCGATGTTCGCCTGGGCTTGGAGGGCCCTGCCCGTTCTCCTGCCCTGAATGACCGGCGGCGCCCCTAGCGACCCGGGTGGCGGCAGGGCAGCAGGGTGAGTCCGGCGCCTGGGCTCTGTGTCCCCAATCCCTGGCTTTCCTGCGCCAGTCACCTTGGGAGGGGCCCCTTGGGGGCCGACATAGGGTTAGGGTTAGACCCCAGGAGGCCGGCCGGCCCGATCCGCAGTTTGTGAGGCGAGCACAGGGTCAGGCCAATGTGAGGGAGCTGGGGAGGGGGAGCGTGGGCCCAAGCGTTTTGTCGTGGGAGGCCTTTGAAGATTGCTGAGGGCTGGGAGGGTCCTGCCCATTCTCCCGCCCTGAATGACCGGCCATAGAACTTGCGGCCCGGGTTGTGGAGGGGCAGCAGGTGAGTCCAGGAATGGGGCTCGGGGGTCCCCAATACCTGGTGTTTCGGCGCCAGGCCCCATGGGAGGGAGGCTTGTAGGTCCTATCCGCCGGTTGTGCGGCGAGCCGAGGTGAGTGCGGCGGCGAGCTAGAGCGTGGGCCCAAGCATTTTGGCGCGGGGGTCCTTCAAAGTCGCCCGGGGCTTGGAGGGCCCTGGTGGTTCTCCCGCCCTGAATGACCTGCGGAGCCCGGAGCGTCCAGGGTGGCAGCGGGGCGGGACTTTGAGTCCGGCGCTGGGCCTCGGGGGTCCCCAATCCCCAGGGTTGCGGCGCCAGGCTCCTTGGGAGGGGCCCCATGGGGGCCTAGGTAGGGTTAGGGTTAGCCCCCAGGAGGCCGGCAGGCCCGATCCACAGGTTGTGAGGCGAGCACAGGGTCAGGCCAAGGTGAGGGAGCTGGGGAGGGGGAGCGTGGGCCCAAGCGTTATGGCGTGGGGGACCTTCAAAGTCGCCGGGGGCTTGGAGGGCCCTGGCGGTTCTCCCGCCCTGAATGACCTGCGGAGCCCGGAGCGGCCCGGTTGGCGGCGGGGCGGGACTTTGAGTCCGGCGCTGGGGCTCGGGGGTCCCCAATTCCCGGCTTTGCTGTGCCAGGCCCCTTTGGGGGGCCCTTTGGGGAACGAGGTAGGGTTAGGTTTAGCCCCCAGGAGGCCGGCAGGACCGATCCGTCGGCTGTGCGGCCAGCGGAGGGGCGGGCCGAGGTGAGAGCGCTGGCGAGCGGGAGCGTGGGACCAAGCGTTTTGTCGTGGGGTCCTTCGATGGTCGCCGGGGCTTGGAGGGCCCTGCCCGTTCTCCTGCCCTGAATGACCGGCGGCGCCCCTAGCAACCCGGGTGGCGGCAGGGCAGAAGGGTGAGTCCGGCGCCTGGGTTCTGTGTCCCCAATCCCTGGCTTTCCTGCGCCAGTCACCTTGGGAGGGGCCCTGGGGTCCGACCTAGGTTTAGGGTTAGCCCCAGGTGGCCGGCAGGCCCGATCCGCAGGTTGTGCGAGGAGCGCAGGTTCAGGCCGAGGTGAGGGAGCTGGTGAGGGGGAGCGTGGGCCCAAGGGTTTTGGCTTGGGCGGCCTTTGAAAATTGCTGAGGGCTGGGAGGGTCCTGCCCATTCTCCCGCCCTGACTGACCGGCCACAGCACTTGCGGCCCGGGTGGTGGAGGGGCAGCAGGTGAGTCCAGGGATGGAGCTCGGGGGTCCCCAAACCCTGGTGTTGCGGCGCCATGCCCCTTGGGAGGGAGGCTTGTAGGTCCTATCTGCCGGTTGAGCGGCGAGCCGAGGTGAGTGCGCCGGCGAGTTAGAGCGTGGGCCCAAGCGTTTTGGCGCGGGGGACCTTCAAAGTCGCCCGGGGCTTGGAGGGCCCTGGTGGTTCTCCCGCCCTGAATGACCTGCGGAGCCCGGAGTGGCCAGGGTGGCAGCGGGGCGGGACTTTGAGTCTGGCGCTGGGCCTCGGGGGTCCCCAATCCCCAGCGTTGCGGCGCCAGGCTCCTTGGGAGGGGCCCCTTGGGGGCCCAGGTAGGGTTAGGGTTAGCCCCCAGGAGGCCGGCAGGCCCGATCCGCAGGTTGTGAGGCGAGCACAGGGTCGGGTCAAGGTGAGGGAGCTGGGGAGGGGGAGCGTGGGCCCAAGCGTTTTGTCGTGGGAGGCCTTTGAAGATTGCTGAGGGCTGGGAGGGTCCTGCCCATTCTCCCGCCCTGAATGACCGGCCATAGATCTTGCGGCCCGGGTGGTGGAGGGGCAGCAGGTGAGTCCAGGAATGGGGCTCGGGGGTCCCCAATACCTGGTGTTTCGGCGCCAGGCCCCATGGGAGGGAGGCTTGTAGGTCCTATCCGCCGGTTGTGCGGCGAGCCGAGGTGAGTGCGGCGGCGAGCTAGAGCGTGGGCCCAAGCGTTTTGGCGCGGGGGACCTTCAAAGTCGCGGGGGGCTTGGAGGGCCCTGGTGGTTCTCCCGCCCTGAATGACCTGCGGAGCCCGGAGCGGCCCGGGTGGCGGCGGGGCGGGACTTTGAGTCCGGCGCTGGGGCTCGGGGGTCCCCAATCCCCGGCTTTGCTGTGCCAGGCCCCTTTGGGGGGCCCTTCGGTGAACGAGATAGGGTTAGGTTTAGCCCCCAGGAGGCCGGCAGGACCGATCCGTCGGCTGTGCGGCCAGCGGAGGGGCGGGCCGAGGTGAGAGCGCTGGCGAGCGGGAGCGTGGGACCAAGCGTTTTGTCGTGGGGTCCTTCGATGGTCGCCGGGTCTTGGAGGGCCCTGCCCGTTCTCCTGCCCTGAATGACCAGCGGCGCCCCTAGCAACCCGGGTGGCGGCAGGGCAGCAGGGTGAGTCCGGCGCCTGGGTTCTGTGTCCCCAATCCCTGGCTTTCCTGCGCCAGTCACCTTGGGAGGGGCCCTGGGGTCCGACCTAGGTTTAGGGTTAGCCCCAGGTGGCCGGCAGGCCCGATTCGCCCATTGTTTGGCGAGCGGAGGGGAAGGCCAAGGTGAGGGCGCTGGCGAGGGGGAGCGTGGGCCCAAGCGTTTTGCCTCGGGGGGCCTTCGAATGTCGCTGGAGGCTCGGAGAGCCCTGTGCGTTCTCCCGCCCTGAATGACCGGAGTCGCCCCTAGGGGCCCAGTTGGCGGCGGTCCCGCAGGAAGAGTCCGGCGCGGCGGTTCGGGGGACCCAATCCCAGGCCTTTTGGCACCATTCCCCTTGGGAGCGGCCCCTTGGGGGCCGACCTAGGGATAGGGTTAGGCCTCAGGAGGCCGGCAGGCCTGATCCGCAGGCTGTGCGGAGAGCGGAGGGGCAGGTCGAGGTGAGGGCGCTGGTGAGCGGGAGCGTGTGCCCAAGCGTTTTGGCGCGGGAGGCCTTCGAAGGTTGCCGGGGTCTGGCAGGGCCCTGCCTGTTCTCCCGCCCTCAATGACCGGCAGTGACCCTAGCGGCACGGTTGGCGGCGGGGCGGGAAGGTGAGTCCGGCGCTGGGGCTCGGGGGTCCCCAATCCCCGGCTTTGCTGTGCCAGGCCCCTTGGGGGGGCCCTTCGGGGAACGAGATAGGGTTAGGTTTAGACCCCAGGAGGCCGGCAGGACCGATCCGTCGGCTGTGCGGCCAGCGGAGGGGCGGGCCGAGGTGAGAGCGCTGGCGAACGGGAACGTGGGACCAAGCGTTTTGTCGTGGGGTCCTTCGATGTTCGCCGGGGCTTGGAGGGCCCTGCCCGTTCTCCTGCCCTGAATGACCGGCGGCGCCCCTAGCGACCCGGGTGGCGGCGGGACAGCAGGGTGAGTCCGGCGCCTGGGCTCTGTGTCCCCAATCCCTGGCTTTCCTGCGCCAGTCACCTTGGGAGGGGCCCCTTGGGGGCCAACGTAGGGTTAGGGTTAGCCCCAGGAGGCCGGCAGGCCCGATCCGCAGGTTGTGCGAGGAGCGCAGGTTCAGGCCTAGGTGAGGGAGCTGGTGAGGGGCAGCGTGGGCCCAAGCGTTTTGGCGTGGGCGGCCTTTGAAAATTGCTGAGGACTGGGAGGGTCCTGCCCATTCTCCCGCCCTGAATGACCAGCCACAGCACTTGCGGCCCGGGTGGTGGAGGGGCAGCAGGTGAGTCCTGGGATGGAGCTCGGGGGTCCCCAATCCCTGGTGTTGCGGCACCAGGCCCCTTGGAGGGAGGCTTGTAGGTCCTATCCGCCGGTTGTGCGGCGAGCCGAGGTGAGTGTGCCAGCGAGCTAGAGCGTGGGCCCAAGCGTTTTGGCGCCGGGGACCTTCAAAGTCGCTGGGGGCTTGGAGGGCCCTGGCGGTTCTCCCGCCCTAAATGACCTGCGGAGCCCGAAGCGGCCCGGGTGGCGGCGGGGCGGGACTTTGAGTCCAGCGCTGGGCCTCGGGGGTCCCCAATCCCCAGCGATGCGGCGCCAGGATACTTGGGAGGGGCCTCTCAAGGGCCGACCTAGGGTTAGGGTTAGCCCCCAGAAGGCCGGCAAGCCCAATCCGCCAGCTGTGTGGTGAGCCGAGGGGCGGGCCAAGGTAAGGGCGCTGCTTAGTGGGAGCATAGGCCCAAGCGATTGGGCGCGGGAGGCCTTTGGAGGTTGCTGGGGTCTGGGAGGGCCCTGCCTGTTCTCCCGCCCTCAATGACCAGCAGTGAACCTAGCGGCACGGTTGCTGGCGGGGCTGGAAGGTGAGTCCGGCGCTGGGGCTCGGGGGTCCCCAATCCCCAGCGTTGCGGCGCCAGGCTCCTTGGGAGGGGCCCCTTGGGGGCCGACCTAGGGTTAGGGTTAGCCCCCAGGAGGGCGGCAGGCCCGATCCGCAGGTTGTGCGGTGAGCACAGGGTCGGTCCAAGGTGAGGGAGCTGGGGAGGGGGAGCGTGGGCCCAAGCATTTTGGCGCAGGGGGAATTCGAATGTTGCCAGGGTCTGGGAGGGCCCTGCCTGTTCTCCCGCCCTCAATAACCGGCAGTGACCCTAGCGGCATGGTTGGTGGCGGGGCGGGAAGGTGAGTCCGGTGCTGGGGCTCGGGGGTCCCCAATCCCCGGCTTTGCTGTGCCAGGCCCCTTTGGGGGGGCCCTTCGGGGAACGAGATAAGGTTAGGTTTAGCCCCCAGGAGGCCGGCAGGACCGATCCGTCGGCTGTGCGGCCAGCGGAGGGGCGGGCCGAGGTGAGAGCGCTGGCGAGCTGGAGCGTGGGACCAAGCGTTTTGTCGTGGGGTCCTTCGAAGCTCGCCGGGGCTTGGAGGGCCCTGCCCGTTGTCCTGCCCTGAATGACCGGCGGCGCCCCTAGCGACCCGGGTGGCGGCAGGGAAGCAGGGTGAGTCCGGCGCCTGGGCTCTGTGTCCCCAATCCTTGGCTTTCCTGCGGCAGTCACCTTGGGAGGGGCCCCTTGGGGGCCGACATAGGGTTAGGGTTAGCCCCAGGAGGCAGGCAGGCCCGATCCGCAGGTTGTGCGGCGAGTGCAGGTTCAGGCCGAGGTGAGGGAGCTGGGGAGGGGGAGCGTGGGCCCAAGCGTTTTGGCGTGGGAGGCCTTTGAAGATTGCTGAGGGCTGTGAGGGTCCTGCCCATTCTCCCGCCCTGAATGACCGGCCACAGCACTTGCAGCCCGGGAGGTGGAGGGGCAGCAGGTGAGTCCAGGGATGGGGCTCGGGGGTCACCAATCCCTGGTCTTGCGGCGCCAGGCCTCTTGGGAGGGACGCTTGCAGGCCCTATCCGCTGGGTGTGCGGCGAGCCGAGGTGAGTGCGCTGGCGAGCTAGAGCGTGGGCCCAAGCGTTTTGGTGCGGGGGACCTTCGAAAGTTGCCGGGGACTTGGAGGGCCCTGCCCGTTCGTTCTCTCGCCCTGAATGACCTGCGGAGCCCGTAGCGGCCCGTTTTTCGGCGGGGCGGGACTTTGAGACCGGCGCTGGGGCTCGGGGGTCCCCAATCCCCAGCGTTGTGGCGCCAGGCTCCTTGGGAGGGGCCCCTTGGGGGCCGACGTAGGGTTATGGTTAGCCCCCAGGAGGCCGGCAGGCCCGATCCACAGGTTGTGTGGCGAGCGCAGGGTCGGGCCAAGGTGAGGGAGCTGGGGAGGGGGAGCGTGGGCCCAAGCGTTTTGGCGCAGGGGGCCTTCGAATGTTGCCGGGGGCTCATAGGGCCCTGCCTGTTCTCCCGTCTTGAAGGACCGGCTGCGCTCCTAGCGGCACGGGTGGCGGCGGGTCGGCAGGGTGAGTCTGGCGCTGGGGCTCGGGGTCCCCAATCCCCGGCGTTGTGGCGCCAGGACCCTTGTGAGGGGCCCTCGGGGGCAGACCTAGGGTTAGGGTTAGCCCCAGGAGGCCGGCAGGCCCGATCCCCCCATTGTTTGGCGAGTGAAGGGGAAGGCCGAGGTGAGGGCGCTGGCGAGGGGGAGCGTGGGCCCAAGCGTTTTGCCTCGGGGGGCCTTCAATGTCGCTGGAGGCTCTAAGAGCCCTGTGCGTTCTCCCGCCCTGAATGACCGGAATCGCCCCTAGGGGCCCAGTGGGCGGCGGTGCCGCAGGGAGAGTCCTGCGCGGCGGTTCGGGGGACCCAATCCCCGGCCTTTTGGCACCAGGCCCCTTGGGAGCGGCCCCTCGGGGGACGACCTAGGGATAGGGTTAGGCTTCAGGAGGCCAGCAGGCCTGATCCGCAGGCTGTGCAGAGAGCAGCGGGGCAGGTCGAGGTGAGGGCGCTGGTGAGCGGGAGCGTGTGCCCAAGCGTTTTGGCGCGGGAGGCCTTCGAAGGTTGCCGGGGTCTGGGAGGGCCTTACCTGTTCTCCCGCCCTGAATGACCTGCGGAGCCCGTAGCGGCCCGGGTGGCGGCGGGGCGGGACTATGAGTCCGGCGCTGGGCCTCTGGGGTCCCCAATCCCCAGCGTTGTGGCGCCAGGCTCATTGGGAGGGGCCCCTTGGGGGCCCACGTAGGGTTAGGATTAGCCCCCAGGAGGCCGGCAGGCCCGATCCGCAGGTTGTGAGGCGAGCACAGGGTCGGGCCAAGGTGAGAGCGCTGGCGAGCGGGAGCGTGGGCCCAAGCGTTTTGTCGTGGGGTCCTTCGATGTTCGCCGGGGCTTGGAGGGCCCTGCAGGTTGTCCTGCCCTGAATGACCTGCGGCGCCCTAGCGACCCGGGTGGCGACAGGGCAGCAGGGTGAGACCGGCGCCTGGGTTCTGTGTCCCCAATCCCTGGCTTTCCTGCGCCAGTCACCTTGGGAGGGGCCCCTTGGGGGCCGAGGTAGTGTTAGGGTCAGCCCCAGGATGCCGGCAGGCCCGATCCGCAGGTTGTGCGGTGAGCACAGGGTCGGGCGGAGGTGAGGGAGCTGGGGAGGGGGAGCGTGGGCCCAAGCGTTTTGGCGTGGGAGGCCTTTGAAGATTGCTGAGGGCTGGTAGGTTCCTGCCCATTCTCCCGCCCTGAATGACCGGCCACAGCACTTGCGGCCCGGATGGTGGAGGGGCAGCAGGTGAGTCCAGGGATGGGGCTCGTTGGTCATCAATCCCTGGTGTTGCGGCGCCATGCCCCTTGGGAGGGAGGCTTGTAGGTCCTATCCGCCGGTTGTGTGGCGAGCCGAGGTGAGTGCGCCGGCGAGCTAGAGCATGGGCCCAAGGGTTTTTGCGCGGGGGACTTTCGAAAGTCGCCGGGGACTTGGAGGGCCCTGCCCGTTCGTTCTCCGGCCCTGAATGACCTGCGGAGCCCGGAACGGCCAGGGTGGCAGCGGGGCGGGACTTTGAGTCCGGCGCTGGGCCTCGGGGGTCCCCAATCCCCAGGGTTGCAGCACCAGGCTCCTTGGGAGGGGCCCCTTGGGGGCCGAGGTAGGGTTTGGGTTAGCCCCCAGGAGGCCGGCAGGCCCGATTAGCAGGTTGTGAGGCGAGCACAGAGTCGGGCCAAGGTGAGGGAGCTGGGGAGGGGGAGCGTGGGCCCAAGGGTTTTGGCGTGGGGGACCTTCAAAGTCGCCGGGGGCTTGGAGGGCCCTGGCAGTTCTCCCGCCCTGAATGACCTGCGGAGCCCGGAGCGGTCCGGGTGGCGGCGGCGCGGGACTTTGAGTCCGGCGCTGGGGCTCGGGGGTCCCCAATCCCCGGCTTTGCTGTGCCAGACCCCTTGGGGGGGCACTTCGGGGAAGGAGATAGGGTTAGGTTTAGCCCCAAGGAGGCCGGCAGGACCGATCCGTCGGCTCTGCGGCCAGCGGAGGGGCGGGCCGAGGTGAGAGCGCTGGAGAGCGGGAGCGTGGGACCTACCGTTTTGTCGTGGGGTCCTTCGATGGTCGCCGGGGCTTGGAGGGCCCTGCCCGTTGTCCTGCCCTGAATGACCGGCGGCGCCCCTAGCGACCCGGGTGGCGGCAGGGCAGCAGGGTGAGTCCGGCGCCTGGGCTCTGTGTCCCCAATCCCTGGCTTTCCTGCGACAGTCACCTTGGGAGGGGCCCCTTGGGGGCCGACATAGGGTTAGGGTTAGCCCCCAGGAGGCCTGCAGGCACGATCCGCAGGTTGTGTGGCAAGCCCAGGGTCAGGCCAAGGTGAGGGAGCTGGGGAGGTGGAGCGTGGGCCCAAGCGTTTTGCCTCAGGGGGCTTTCGAATGTTGCTGGGGGCTCATAGGGCCCTGCCTGTTCTCCCATCTTGAACGACCGGCTGCGCTCCTAGCGGCCCGGGTGGCGGCGGGACGGTAGGGTGAGTCTGGCGCTGGGGCTCGGGGTCCCCAATCCCCGGCGTTGTGGCGCCAGGACCCTTGGGAGGGGCCCTCGGGGGCCGATATAGTGTTAGGGTTAGGCCTCAGGAGGCCGGCAGGCCTGATCCGCAGGCTGTGCAGAGAGCAGCGGGGCAGGTCGAGGTGAGGGCGCTGGTGAGCGGGAGCGTGTGCCCAAGCGTTTTGGCGTGGGAGGCCTTTGAAGATTGCTGAATGCTGGGAGGGTCCTGCCCATTCTCCCCCCCTGAATGACCGGCCACAGCACTTGCAGCCCGGGTGGTGGTGGAGCAGCAGGTGAGTCCAGGGATGGGCCTCGGGGGTCCCCAATCCTTGGTGTTGCATTGCCAGGCCCCTTGGGAGGGACGCTTGCAGGCCCTATCCGCCGGGTGTGCGGCGAGCCGAGGTGAGTGCGCTGGAGAGCTGGAGCGTGGGCCCAAGCGTTTTGGCGCGGGGGACCTTCGAAAGTCGCCGTGGGCTTGGAGGGCCCTGGCGGTTATCCCACCCTGAATGACCTGCGGAGCCCGGAGCGGCCCTGGTGGCGGCGGGGAGGGACTTTGAGTCTGGCGCTGGGCCTCGGGGGTCCCCAATCCCCAGCTTTGCGGCGCCAGGCTGCTTGCGAGGGGCCCCTCAAGGGCAGACCTAGGGTTAGGTTTAGCCCCCAGAAGGCCGTCAAGCCCGATCCGCCAGCTGTGCGGTGAGCCGAGGGGCGGGCCAAGGTAAGGGCGCAGGTTAGCGGGAGCGTAGGCCCAAGCGTTTTGGCGTGGGAGGCCTTTGAAGATTGCTGAATGCTGGGAGGGTCCTGCCCATTCTCCCGCTCTGAATGACCGGCCAAAGCACTTGCAGCCCGGGTGGTGGTGGGGCAGCCGGTGAGTCCAGGGATGGACCTCGGAGGTCCCCAATCCCTGGTGTTGCAGCGCCAGGCCCCTTGGGAGGGACGCTTGCAGACCCTATCCACCGGGTGTGCTGCAAGCCGAGGTGAGTACGCTGGCGAGCTAGAGCGTGGGCCCAAGCCTTTTGGCGTGGGGGACCTTCGAAAGTCGCCGGGGACTTGGAGGGCCCTGCCCGTTCGTTCTCCCGCCCTGAATGACCTGCGGAGCCCGTAGCGGCCCGTGTGGCGGCGGGGCGAGACTTTGAGTCCGGCGCTGGGCCTCGGGGGTCCCCAATCCCCAGCGTTGTGGCGCCAGGCTCCTTGGGAGGGGCCCCTTGGGGGCCGACGTAGGGTTAGGGTTAGCCCCCAGGAGTCCGGCAGGGCCCATCCGCAGGTTGTGCGGCGAGCGCAGGGTCCGGCCAAGGTGAGGGAGCTGGGGAGGGGGAGTGTGGGCCCAATCGTTTTGGCGCAGGGGGCCTTTGAATGTTGCCGGGGGCTCATAGGGTCCTGCCTGTTCTCCGGTCTTGAACGACCGGCTGCACTCCTAGGGCCCCGGGTGGCGGCGGGAAGGCAGGGTGAGGCTGGCGCTGGATCTCGGAGTCCCCAATCCCCGGCCTTGTGGCGCCAGGCCCCTTGGGAGGGGCCCTGGGGGCCGACCTAGGGTTAGGGTTAGCCCCAGGTGGCCGGCAGGCCCCATCGGCCCGTTGTTTGGCGAGCGGAGGGGAAGGCCGAGGTGAGGGCGCTGGCGAGGGGGAGCGTGGGCCCAAGCGTTTTGCCTCGGGGGGCCTTCGAATGTCGCTGCAGGCTCGGAGGGCCCTGTGCGTTCTCCCGCCCTGAATGACCGGAGTCGCCCCTAGGGGCCCAGTTGGCGACGGTCCCCGCAGGAAGAGACCAGCGCGGCGGTTCGGGGGACCCAATCCCTGTCCTTTTGGCACCAGTCCCCTTGGGAGCGGCCCCTCGGGGGCCGACCTAGGGATAGGGTTAGGCCTCAGGAGGCCGGCAGGCCTCATCCGCAGGCTGTGCGGAGAGCGGAGGGGCAGGTCGAGGTGAGGGCGCTGGTGAGCGGGAGCGTGTGCCCAAGCGTTTTGGTGTGGGAGGCCTTTGAAGATTGCTGAATGCTGGGAGGGTCCTGCCCATTCTCCCGCCCTGAATGACCGGCCACAGCACTTGTAGCCCGGGTGGTGGTGGGGCAGCAGGTGAGTCCAGGGATGGGCCTCGGGGGTCCCCAATCCCTGGTGTTGCAGCGCCAGGCCCCTTGGGAGGGACGCTTGCAGGCCCTATCCGCCGGGAGTGCGGCGAGCCGAGGTGAGTGCGCTGGCGAGGTAGAGCGTGGGCCCAAGGGTTTCTGCGCGGGGGACCTTCGAAAGTCGCCGGGGACTTGGAGGGCCCTGCTCGTTCGTTCTCCCTGCCTGAATGACCTGCGGAGCCCGTAGCGGCCCTGGTGGCGGCGGGGAGGGACTTTGAGTCCGGCGCTGGGCCTCGGGAGTCCCCAATCCCCAGCGTTGTGGCGCCAGGCTCCTTGGGAGGGGCCCTTTGGGGGCCGACATAGGGTTAGGGTTAGCCCCCAGGAGGCAGGCAGGCCGTTTCCGCAGGTTGTGTGGCGAGTGCAGGTTCAGGCCGAGGTGAGGGAGCTGGGGAGGGGAAGCGTGGGCCCAAGCGTTTTGGCGCAGGGGCCTTCGAATGTTGCCGGGGGCTCATAGGGCCCTGCCTGTTCTCCCTTCTTGAACGACCGGCTGCGCTCCTAGCGGCCGGGTGGCGGCGGGACGGCAGGGTGAGTCTGGCACTGGGGCTCGGGGTCCCCAATCCCCGGCGTTGTGGCGCCAGGACCCTTGGGAGGGGCCCTCGGGGGCCGATATAGTGTTAGGGTTAGGCCTCAGGAGGCCGGCAGGCCTGATCCGCAGGCTGTGCAGAGAGCAGCGGGGCAGGTCGAGGTGAGGGCGCTGGTGAGCGGGAGCGTGTGCCCAAGCGTTTTGGCGTGGGAGGCCTTTGAAGATTGCTGAATGCTGGGAGGGTCCTGCCCATTCTCCCCCCCTGAATGACCGGCCACAGCACTTGCAGCCCGGGTGGTGGTGGAGCAGCAGGTGAGTCCAGGGATGGGCCTCGGGGGTCCCCAATCCTTGGTGTTGCATTGCCAGGCCCCTTGGGAGGGACGCTTGCAGGCCCTATCCGCCGGGTGTGCGGCGAGCCGAGGTGAGTGCGCTGGAGAGCTGGAGCGTGGGCCCAAGCGTTTTGGCGCGGGGGACCTTCGAAAGTCGCCGTGGGCTTGGAGGGCCCTGGCGGTTATCCCACCCTGAATGACCTGCGGAGCCCGGAGCGGCCCTGGTGGCGGCGGGGAGGGACTTTGAGTCTGGCGCTGGGCCTCGGGGGTCCCCAATCCCCAGCTTTGCGGCGCCAGGCTGCTTGCGAGGGGCCCCTCAAGGGCAGACCTAGGGTTAGGTTTAGCCCCCAGAAGGCCGTCAAGCCCGATCCGCCAGCTGTGCGGTGAGCCGAGGGGCGGGCCAAGGTAAGGGCGCAGGTTAGCGGGAGCGTAGGCCCAAGCGTTTTGGCGTGGGAGGCCTTTGAAGATTGCTGAATGCTGGGAGGGTCCTGCCCATTCTCCCGCTCTGAATGACCGGCCAAAGCACTTGCAGCCCGGGTGGTGGTGGGGCAGCCGGTGAGTCCAGGGATGGACCTCGGAGGTCCCCAATCCCTGGTGTTGCAGCGCCAGGCCCCTTGGGAGGGACGCTTGCAGACCCTATCCACCGGGTGTGCTGCAAGCCGAGGTGAGTACGCTGGCGAGCTAGAGCGTGGGCCCAAGCCTTTTGGCGTGGGGGACCTTCGAAAGTCGCCGGGGACTTGGAGGGCCCTGCCCGTTCGTTCTCCCGCCCTGAATGACCTGCGGAGCCCGTAGCGGCCCGTGTGGCGGCGGGGCGAGACTTTGAGTCCGGCGCTGGGCCTCGGGGGTCCCCAATCCCCAGCGTTGTGGCGCCAGACTCCTTGGGAGGGGCCCCTTGGGGGCCGACGTAGGGTTAGGGTTAGCCCCCAGGAGTCCGGCAGGGCCCATCCGCAGGTTGTGCGGCGAGCGCAGGGTCCGGCCAAGGTGAGGGAGCTGGGGAGGGGGAGTGTGGGCCCAATCGTTTTGGCGCAGGGGGCCTTTGAATGTTGCCGGGGGCTCATAGGGTCCTGCCTGTTCTCCGGTCTTGAACGACCGGCTGCACTCCTAGGGCCCCGGGTGGCGGCGGGAAGGCAGGGTGAGGCTGGCGCTGGATCTCGGAGTCCCCAATCCCCGGCCTTGTGGCGCCAGGCCCCTTGGGAGGGGCCCTGGGGGCCGACCTAGGGTTAGGGTTAGCCCCAGGTGGCCGGCAGGCCCCATCGGCCCGTTGTTTGGCGAGCGGAGGGGAAGGCCGAGGTGAGGGCGCTGGCGAGGGGGAGCGTGGGCCCAAGCGTTTTGCCTCGGGGGGCCTTCGAATGTCGCTGCAGGCTCGGAGGGCCCTGTGCGTTCTCCCGCCCTGAATGACCGGAGTCGCCCCTAGGGGCCCAGTTGGCGACGGTCCCCGCAGGAAGAGACCAGCGCGGCGGTTCGGGGGACCCAATCCCTGTCCTTTTGGCACCAGTCCCCTTGGGAGCGGCCCCTCGGGGGCCGACCTAGGGATAGGGTTAGGCCTCAGGAGGCCGGCAGGCCTCATCCGCAGGCTGTGCGGAGAGCGGAGGGGCAGGTCGAGGTGAGGGCGCTGGTGAGCGGGAGCGTGTGCCCAAGCGTTTTGGTGTGGGAGGCCTTTGAAGATTGCTGAATGCTGGGAGGGTCCTGCCCATTCTCCCGCCCTGAATGACCGGCCACAGCACTTGTAGCCCGGGTGGTGGTGGGGCAGCAGGTGAGTCCAGGGATGGGCCTCGGGGGTCCCCAATCCCTGGTGTTGCAGCGCCAGGCCCCTTGGGAGGGACGCTTGCAGGCCCTATCCGCCGGGAGTGCGGCGAGCCGAGGTGAGTGCGCTGGCGAGGTAGAGCGTGGGCCCAAGGGTTTCTGCGCGGGGGACCTTCGAAAGTCGCCGGGGACTTGGAGGGCCCTGCTCGTTCGTTCTCCCTGCCTGAATGACCTGCGGAGCCCGTAGCGGCCCTGGTGGCGGCGGGGAGGGACTTTGAGTCCGGCGCTGGGCCTCGGGAGTCCCCAATCCCCAGCGTTGTGGCGCCAGGCTCCTTGGGAGGGGCCCTTTGGGGGCCGACATAGGGTTAGGGTTAGCCCCCAGGAGGCAGGCAGGCCGTTTCCGCAGGTTGTGTGGCGAGTGCAGGTTCAGGCCGAGGTGAGGGAGCTGGGGAGGGGAAGCGTGGGCCCAAGCGTTTTGGCGCAGGGGCCTTCGAATGTTGCCGGGGGCTCATAGGGCCCTGCCTGTTCTCCCTTCTTGAACGACCGGCTGCGCTCCTAGCGGCCGGGTGGCGGCGGGACGGCAGGGTGAGTCTGGCACTGGGGCTCGGGGTCCCCAATCCCCGGCGTTGTGGCGCCAGGACCCTTGGGAGGGGCCCTCAGGGGCCGGCCTAGGGTTAGGGTTTGGCCTCAGGAGGCCAGCAGGCTTGATCCGCAGGCTGTGCGGAGAGCGGAGGGGCAGGTCGAGGTGAGGGCGCTGGTGAGCGGGAGCGTGTGCCCAAGCGTTTTGGCGTGGGAGGCCTTTGAAGATTGCTGAATGCTGGGAGGGTCCTGCCCATTCTCCCGCCCTGAATGACCGGCCACAGCACTTGCAGCCCGGGTGGTGGTGGGGCAGCAGGTGAGTCCAGGGATGGGCCTCGGGGGTCCCCAATCCCTGGTGTTGCAGCGCCAGGCCCCTTGGGAGGGACGCTTGCAGGCCCTATCCGCCGGGTGTGCGGCGAGCCGAGGTGAGTGCGCTGGCGAGCTAGAGCGTGGGCCCAAGGGTTTCTGCGCGGGGGACCTTCGAAAGTCGCCGGGGACTTGGAGGGCCCTGCTCGTTCGTTCTCCCACCCTGAATGACCTGCGGAGCCCGTAGCGGCCCTGGTGGCAGCGGGGAGGGACTTTGAGTCCGGCGCTGGGCCTCGGGAGTCCCCAATCCCCAGCGTTGTGGCGCCAGGCTCTTTGGGAGGGGCCCCTTGGGGGCCGACATAGGGTTAGGGTTAGCCCCCAGGAGGCAGGCAGGCCGGATCCACAGGTTGTGCGGTGAGCGCAGGGTCGGGCCAAGGTGAGGGAGCTGGGGATGGGGAGCGTGGGCCCAAGCGTTTTTGCGCAGGGGCCTTCGAATGTTGCCGGGGGCTCATAGGGCCCTGCTTGTTCTCCCGTCTTGAACGACCGGCTGCACTCCTAGTGGCCCGGGTGGCGGCGGGACGGCAGGGTGTGTCTGGCGCTCGGGCTCGGGGTCCACAATCTACGGCGTTATGGCGCCAGGACTCTTGGGAGGGGCCCTCTGGGGCCGACCTAGGGTTAGGGTTAGCCGCAGGAGGCCGGCAGGACCGATCCGCCCTTTGTTTGGCGAGCGGAGGGGAAGGCCGAGGTGAGGGCTCTGGCGAGGGGGAGCGTGGGCCCAAGCGTATTGCCTCGGTGGGCCTTCGAATGTCCCTGGAGGCTCGGAGAGCCCTGCGCGTTCTCCCGCCCTGAATGACCAGAGTCGCCCCTAGAGGCCCAGTGGGCGGCCGTGCCGCAGGGAGAGTCCGGCGCGGCGGTTTGGGGGACCCAATCCCAGGCCTTTTGGCACCAGGCCCCTTGGGAGCGGCCCCTCGGGGGACGACCTAGGGATAGGGTTAGGCTTCAGGAGGCCAGCAGGCCTGATCCGCAGGCTGTGCAGAGAGCAGCGGGGCAGGTCGAGGTGAGGGCGCTGGTGAGCGGGAGCGTGTGCCCAAGCGTTTTGGCTCCGGAGGCCTTCGAAGGTTGCCGGGGTCTGGGAGGGCCTTACCTGTTCTCCCGCCCTGAATGACCTGAGGAGCCCGTAGCGGCCCGGGTGGCGGCGGGGCGGGACTTTGAGTCCGGCGCTGGGCCTCTGGGGTCCCCAATCCCCAGCGTTGTGGCGCCAGGCTCCTTGGGAGGGGCCCCTTGGGGGCCCACGTAGGGTTAGGATTAGCCCCCAGGAGGCTGGCAGGCCCGATCCACAGGTTGTGTGGCGAGCGCAGGGTCCGGTCAAGGTGAGGGAGCTGGGGAGGGGGAGCGTGGGCCCAAGCGTTTTGGCGTGGGAGGCCTTTGAAGATTGCTGAGGGCTGGGAGGGTCCTGCCCATTCTCCCGCCCTGAATGACCGGCCACAGCACTTGCAGCCCGGGTGGTGGTGGGGCAGCAGGTGAGTCCAGGGATGGGCCTCGGGTGTCCCCAATCCCTGGTGTTGCGGCGCCAGGCCCCTTGGGAGGGACGCTTGCAGGCCCTATCCGCCGGGTGTGCGGCGAGCCGAGGTGAGTGCGCTGGCGAGCTAGAGCGTGGGCCCAAGCGTTTTGGCGCGGGGGACCTTCGAAAGTCGCCGGGGGCTTGGAGGGCCCTGGCGGTTCTCCCGCCCTGAATGACCTGCGGAGCCCGGAGCGGCCCGGGTTGGCGGCGGGGCGGGACTTTGAGTCCAGCGCTGGGCCTCGGGGGTCCCCAATCCCCAGCGTTGCGGCGCCAGGCTGCTTGCGAGGGGCCCCTCAACGGCAGACCTAGGGTTAGGGTTAGCCCCCAGAAGGCCCGCAAGCCCGATCCGCCAGTTGTGCGGTTAGCCGAGGGGCGGGCCAAGGTAAGGGCGCTGGTTAGCGGGAGGGTAGGCCCAAGCGTTTTGGCGCGGGAGGCCGTCGAAGGTTACCGGGGTCTGGGAGGGCCCTGCCTGTTCTCCCGCCCTCAATGACCGGCAGTGACCCTAGAGGCACGGTTGGCGGCGGGGCGGGAAGGTGAGTCCGGCGCTGGGACTCGGGGGTCCCCAATCCCCGGCTTTGCTATGCCAGGCCCCTTGGGGGGGCCCCTTCGGGGAACGAGATAGGGTTAGGTTTAGCCCCCAGGAGGCCGGCAGGACCGATCCGTCGGCTGTGCGGCCAGCGGAGGGGCGGGCCGAGGTGAGAGCGCTGGCGAGCTGGAGCGTGGGACCAAGCGTTTTGTCGTGGGGTCCTTCGAAGCTCGCCGGGGCTTGGAGGGCCCTGCCCGTTGTCCTGCCCTGAATGACCGGCGGCGCCCCTAGCGACCCGGGTGGCGGCAGGGAAGCAGGGTGAGTCCGGCGCCTGGGCTCTGTGTCCCCAATCCTTGGCTTTCCTGCGGCAGTCACCTTGGGAGGGGCCCCTTGGGGGCCGACATAGGGTTAGGGTTAGCCCCAGGAGGCAGGCAGGCCCGATCCGCAGGTTGTGCGGCGAATGCAGGTTCAGGCCAAGGTGAGGGAGCTGGGGAGGGGGAGCGTGGGCCCAAGCGTTTTGGCGTGGGAGGCCTTTGAAGATTGCTGAGGGCTGTGAGGGTCCTGCCCATTCTCCCGCCCTGAATGACCGGCCACAGCACTTGCAGCCCGGGAGGTGGAGGGGCAGCAGGTGAGTCCAGGGATGGGGCCCGGGGGTCACCAATCCCTGGTCTTGCGGCGCCAGGCCTCTTGGGAGGGACGCTTGCAGGCCCTATCCGCTGGGTGTGCGGCGAGCCGAGGTGAGTGCACTGGCGAGCTAGAGCGTGGGCCCAAGCGTTTTGGTGCGGGGGGACCTTCGGAAGTTGCCGGGGACTTGGAGGGCCCTGCCCGTTCGTTCTCTCGCCCTGAATGACCTGCGGAGCCCGTAGCGGCCCGTTTTCGGCGGGGCGGGACTTTGAGACCAGCGCTGGAGCTCGGGGGTCCCCAATCCCCAGCGTTGTGGCGCCAGGCTCCTTGGGAGGGGCCCCTTGGGGGCCGACGTAGGGTTATGGTTAGCCCCCAGGAGGCCGGCAGGCCCGATCCACAGGTTGTGTGGCGAGCGCAGGGTCGGGCCAAGGTGAGGGAGCTGGGGAGGGGGAGCGTGGGCCCAAGCGTTTTGGCGCAGGGGGCCTTCGAATGTTGCCGGGGGCTCATAGGGCCCTGCCTGTTCTCCCGTCTTGAACGACCGGCTGCGCTCCTAGCGGCACGGGTGGCGGCGGGTCGGCAGGGTGAGTCTGGCGCTGGGGCTCGGGGTCCCCAATCCCCGGCGCTGTGGCGCCAGGACCCTTGTGAGGGGCCCTCGGGGGCAGACCTAGGGTTAGGGTTAGCCCCAGGAGGCCGGCAGGCCCGATCCCCCCATTTTTGGCGAGTGAAGGGGAAGGCCGAGGTGAGGGCGCTGGCGAGGGGGAGCGTGGGCCCAAGCGTTTTGCCTCGGGGGGCCTTCAATGTCGCTGGAGGCTCTAAGAGCCCTGTGCGTTCTCCCGCCCTGAATGACCGGAATCGCCCCTAGGGGCCCAGTGGGCGGCGGTGCCGCAGGGAGAGTCCTGCGCGGCGGTTCGGGGGACCCAATCCCCGGCCTTTTGGCACCAGGCCCCTTGGGAGCGGCCCCTCGGGGGACGACCTAGGGATAGGGTTAGGCTTCAGGAGGCCAGCAGGCCTGATCCGCAGGCTGTGCAGAGAGCAGCGGGGCAGGTCGAGGTGAGGGCGCTGGTGAGCGGGAGCGTGTGCCCAAGCGTTTTGGCTCCGGAGGCCTTCGAAGGTTGCCGGGGTCTGGGAGGGCCTTACCTGTTCTCCCGCCCTGAATGACCTGCGGAGCCCGTAGCGGCCCGGGTGGCGGCGGGGCGGGACTTTGAGTCCAGCGCTGGGCCTCGGGGGTCCCCAATCCCCAGCGTTGCAGCGCCAGGCTGCTTGCGAGGGGCCCCTCAAGGGCAGACCTAGGGTTAGGGTTAGCCCCCAGAAGGCCCGCAAGCCCGATCCGCCAGTTGTGCGGTTAGCCGAGGGGCGGGCCAAGGTAAGGGCGCTGGTTAGCGGGAGGGTAGGCTCAAGCGTTTTGGCGCCGGAGGCCGTCGAAGGTTGCCGGGGTCTGGGAGGGCCCTGCCTGTTCTCCCGCCCTCAATGACCGGCAGTGACCCTAGCGGCACGGTTGGCGGCGGGGCGGGAAGGTGAGTCCGGCGCTGGGACTCCGGGGTCCCCAATCCCCGGCTTTGCTGTGCCAGGCCCCTTGGGGGGGCCCTTCGGGGAACGAGATAGGGTTAGGTTTAGCCCCCAGGAGGCCGGCAGGACCGATCCGTCGGCTGTGCGGCCAGCGGAGGGGCGGGCCGAGGTGAGAGCGCTGGCGAGCTGGAGCGTGGGACCAAGCGTTTTGTCGTGGGGTCCTTCGAAGCTCGCCGGGGCTTGGAGGGCCCTGCCCGTTGTCCTGCCCTGAATGACCGGCGGCGCCCCTAGCGACCCGGGTGGCGGCAGGGAAGCAGGGTGAGTCCGGCGCCTGGGCTCTGTGTCCCCAATCCTTGGCTTTCCTGCGGCAGTCACCTTGGGAGGGGCCCCTTGGGGGCCGACATAGGGTTAGGGTTAGCCCCAGGAGGCAGGCAGGCCCGATCCGCAGGTTGTGCGGCGAGTGCAGGTTCAGGCCAAGGTGAGGGAGCTGGGGAGGGGGAGCGTGGGCCCAAGCGTTTTGGCGTGGGAGGCCTTTGAAGATTGCTGAGGGCTGGGAGGGTCCTGCCCATTCTCCCGCCCTGAATGACCGGCCACAGCACTTGCGGCCCGGGTGGTGGAGGGGCAGCAGGTGAGTCCAGGGATGGAGCTCGGGGGTCCCCAATCCCTGGTGTTGCAGCGCCAGGCCCCTTGGGAGGGACGCTTGCAGGCCGTATCCGCCGGGTGTGCCGCGAGCCGAGGTGAGTGCGCTGGCGAGCTAGAGCGTGGGCCCAAGCGTTTTGGCGCGGGGGACCTTCGAAAGTCGCCGGGGGCTTGGAGGGCCCTGGCGGTTCTCCCTCCCTGAATGACCTGCGGAGCCCGGAGCGGCCCGGGGGGCAGCGGGGCAGGACTTTGAGTCCGGCTCTGGGTCTTGGCGGTCACCAATCCCCAGCGTTGCTGCGCCAGGCTCCTTGGGAGGGGCCCCTTGGGGGCCGAGGTAGGGTTAGGTTTAGCCCCCAGGAGGGCGGCAGGCCCGATCCGCAGGTTGTGTGGTGAGCGCAGGGTCGGGCCAAGGTGAGGGAGCTGGGGAGGGGGAGCGTGGGCCCAAGCGTTTTGGCGCAGGGGGCCTTCGAATGTTGCCAGGGTCTGGGAGGGCCCTGCCTGTTCTCCCGCCCTCAATGACCGGCAGTGACCCTAGCGGCACGGTTGGCGGCGGGGCGGGAAGGTGAGTCCGGCGCTGGGGCTCCGGGGTCCCCAATCCCCGGCTTTGCTGTGCCAGGCCCCTTGGGGCGGCCCTTGGGGGAACGAGATAGTGTTAGGTTTAGCACCCAGGAGGCCGGCAGGTCCGATCCGTCGGCTGTGCGGCCCGCGGAGAGGCGGGCCGAGGTGAGAGCGCTGGCGAACGGGAGCGTGAGACCAAGCGTTTTGTCGTGGGGTCCTTCGATGGTCGCCGGGGCTTGGAGGGCCCTGCCTGTTGTCCTGCCCTGAATGACCAGCGGCGCCCTAGCGACCCGGGTGGCAGCAGGGCAGCACGGAGAGACCAGCGCCTGGGCTCTGTGTCCCCAATCCCTGGCTTTCCTGCGCCAGTCAACTTGGGAGGGGCCCCTTGGGGGCCGACATAGGGTTAGGGTTAGACCCCAGGAGGCCGGCAGGCCCGATCCGCAGTTTGTGAGGCGAGCACAGGGTCGGGCCAAGGTGAGGGAGCTGGGGTGGGGGAGCGTGGGCCCAAGCGTTTTGGCGTGGGAGGCCTTTGAAGATTGCTGAGGGCTGGGAGGGTCCTGCCCATTCTCCCACCCTGAATGACTGGCCACAGCACTTGCAGCCCGGGTGGTGGAGGGGCAGCAGGTGAGTCCAGGGATGGGGCTCGGGGGTCACCAATCCCTGGTGTTGCGGCGCCAGGCCTCTTGGGAGGGACGCTTGCAGGCCCTATCCGCTGGGTGTGCGGCGAGCCGAGGTGAGTGCGCTGGCGAGCTAGAGCGTGGGCCCAAGCGTTTTGGCGCGGGGGACCTTCGAAAGTTGCCGGGGACTTGGAGGGCCCTGCCCGTTCGTTCTCTCGCCCTGAATGACCTGCGGAGCCCGTAGCGGCCCGTGTTTCGGCGGGGCGGGACTTTGAGACCGGCGCTGGGGCTCGGGGGTCCCCAATCCCCAGCGTTGTGGCGCCAGGCTCCTTGGAAGGGGCCCCTTGGCGGTCGACAGAGGGTTAGGTTTACCCCCAGGAGGCCGGCAGGCCCGATCCACAGGTTGTGCGGCGAGCGCAGGGTCGGGCCAAGGTGAAGGAGCTGGGGAGGGGGAGCGTGGGCCCAAGCGTTTTGGCGCAGGGGGCCTTCGAATGTTGCCGGGGGCTCATAGGGCCCTGCCTGTTCTCCCGTCTTGAACGACCGGCTGCGCTCCTAGCGGCACGGGTGGCGGCGGGTCGGCAGGGTGAGTCTGGCGCTGGGGCTCGGGGTCCCCAATCCCCGGCGTTGTGGCGCCAGGACCCTTGTGAGGGGCCCTCGGGGGCAGACCTCGGGTTAGGGTTAGCCCCAGGAGGCCGGCAGGCCCGATCCCCCCGTTGTTTGGCGAGTGAAGGGGAAGGCCGAGGTGAGGGCGCTGGCGAGGGGTAGCGTGGGCCCAAGCGTTTTGCCTTGGGGGGCCTTCAATGTCGCTGGAGGCTCTAAGAGCCCTGTGCGTTCTCCCGCCCTGAATGACCGGAATCGCCCCTAGGGGCCCAGTGGGCGGCGGTGCCGCAGGGAGAGTCTTGCGCGGAGGTTCGGGGGACCCAATCCCCGGCCTTTTGGCACCAGGCCCCTTGGGAGCGGCCCCTCGGGGGACGACCTAGGGATAGGGTTAGGCTTCAGGAGGCCAGCAGGCCTGATCCGCAGGCTGTGCAGAGAGCAGCGGGGCAGGTCGAGGTGAGGGCGCTGGTGAGCGGGAGCGTGTGCCCAAGCGTTTTGGCTCCGGAGGCCTTCGAAGGTTGCCGGGGTCTGGGAGGGCCTTACCTGTTCTCCCGCCCTGAATGACCTGCGGAGCCCGTAGCGGCCCGGGTGGCGGCGGGGCGGGACATTGAGTCCGGCGCTGGGCCTCTGGGGTCCCCAATCCCCAGCGTTGTGGCGCCAGGCTCCTTGGGAGGGGCCCCTTGGGGGCCCACGTAGGGTTAGGATTAGCCCCCAGGAGGCCGGCAGGCCCTATCCACAGGTTGTGTGGCGAGCGCAGGGTCCGGTCAAGGTGAGGGAGCTGGGGAGGGGGAGCGTGGGCCCAAGCGTTTTGGGGTGGGAGGCCTTTGAAGATTGCTGATGGCTGAGAGGGTCCTGCCCATTCTCCCGCCCTGAATGACCTGCCACAGCACTTGCAGCCTGGGTGGTGGTGGGGGAGCAGGTGAGTCCAGGGATGGGCCTCGGGTGTCCCCAATCCCTGGTGTTGCAGCGCCAGGCCCCTTGGGAGGGACGCTTGCAGGCCCTATCCGCCGGGTGTGCGGCGAGCCAGGGTGAGTGCGCTGGCGAGCTAGAGCGTGAGCCCAAGCGTTTTGGCGCGGGGGACCTTCGAAAGTCGCCGGGGGCTTGGAGGGCCCTGGCGGTTCTCCCGCCCTGAATGACCTGCGGAGCCCGGAGCGGCCCGGGGTGGCGGCGGGGCGGGACTTTGAGTCCAGCGCTGGGCCTCGGGGGTCCCCAATCCCCAGCGTTGCGGCGCCAGGCTGCTTGCGAGGGGCCCCTCAAGGGCAGACCTAGGGTTAGGGTTAGCCCCCAGAAGGCCCGCAAGCCCGATCCGCCAGTTGTGCGCTTAGCCGAGGGGCGGGCCAAGGTAAGGGCGCTGGTTAGCGGGAGCGTAGGCCCAAGCGTTTTGGCGCGGGAGGCCTTCGAAGGTTGCCCGGGTCTGGGAGGGCCCTGCCTGTTCTCCCGCCCTCAATGACCGGCAGTGACCCTAGCGGCACGGTTGGCGGCGTGGCGGGAAGGTGAGTCCGGCGCTGGGGCTCGGGGGTCCCCAATCCCCGGCTTTGCTATGCCAGGCCCCTTAGGGGGGCCCTTCGGGGAACGAGATAGGGTTAGGTTTAGCCCCCAGGAGGCCGGCAGGACCGATCCGTCGGCTGTGCGGCCAGCGGAGGGGCGGGCCGAGGTGAGAGCGCTGGCGAGCGGGAGCGTGGGACCAAGCGTTTTGCCGTGGGGTCCTTCGAAGCTCGCCGGGGCTTGGAGGGCCCTGCCCGTTGTCCTGCCCTGAATGACCAGCGGCGACCCTAGGGGCCCAGTGGGCGGCGGTGCCGCAGGGAGAGTCCGGCGCGGCGGTTCGGGGGACCCAATCCCCGGCCTTTTGGCACCAGGCCCCTTGGGAGCGGCCCCTGGGGGGCCGACCTAGGGATAGGGTTAGGCCTCAGGAGGCCGGCAGGCCTGATCCGCAGGCTGTGCAGAGAACTGAGGGGCAGGTCGAGGTGAGGGCGCTGGTGAGCGGGAGCGTGTGCCCAAGCGTTTTGGCGTGGGAGGCCTTTGGAGATTGCTGAATGCTGGGAGGGTCCTGCCCATTCTCCCGCTCTGAATGACTGGCCAAAGCACTTGCAGCCCGTGTGGTGTTGTGGCAGCCGGTGAGTCCAGGGATGGGCCTCGGAGGTCCCCAATCCCTGGTGTTGCAGCGCCAGGCCCCTTGGGAGGGAGGCTTGTAGGTCCTATCCGCCGGGTGTGCGGCGAGCCGAGGTGAGTGCGCCGGCGAGCTAGAGCGTGGGCCCAAGGGTTTTTTTCGCGGGGGACTTTCGAAAGTCGCCGGGGACTTGGAGGGCCCTGCCCGTTCGTTCTCCCGCCCTGAATGTCCTGCGGAGCCCGGAGCGGCCCCGGTGGCAGCGGGGCGGGACGTTGAGTCCGGCGCTGGGCCTTGGGGGTTCCCAATCCCCAGCATTGCTGCGCCAGGCTCCTTGGGAGGGGCCCCTTGGGGGCCGACCTAGGGTTAGGGTTAGCCCCCAGGAGGGCGGCAGGCCTGATCCGCAGGTTGTGCGGTGAGCTTAGGGTCGGTCCAAGGTGAGGGAGCTGGGGAGGGGGAGCGTGGGCCCAAGCATTTTGGCGCAGGGGGAATTCGAATGTTGCCAGGGTCTCGGAGGGCCCTGCCTGTTCTCCCGCCCTCAATAACCGGCAGTGACCCTAGCGGCATGGTTGGTGGCGGGGCGGGAAGGTGAGTCCGGTACTGGGGCTCGGGGGTCCCCAATCCCCGGCTTGGCTGTGCCAGGCCCCTTTGGGGGGGCCCTTCGGGGAACGAGATAGGGTTAGGTTTAGCCCCCAGGAGGCCGGCAGGACCGATCCGTCGGCTGTGCGGCCAGCGGAGGGGCGGGCCGAGGTGAGAGCGCTGGCGAACGGGAGCGTGGGACCAAGCGTTTTGTCGTGGGGTCCTTCGATGTTCGCCGGGGCTTGGAGGGCCCTGCCCGTTCTCCTGCCCTGAATGACCGGCGGCGCCCCTAGCGACCCGGGTGGCGGCGGGACAGCAGGGTGAGTCCGGCGCCTGGGCTCTGTGTCCCCAATCCCTGGCTTTCCTGCGCCAGTCACCTTCGGAGGGGCCCCTTGGGGGCCAACGTAGGGTTAGGGTTAGCCCCCAGGAGGCCGGCAGGCCCGATCCGCAGGTTGTGCGGCTAGCGCAGGGTCGGGCCAAGGTGAGGGAGCTGGGGAGGGGGAGCGTGGGCCCAAGCATTTTGGCTTGGGAGGCCTTTGAAGATTGCTTCGGGCTGGGAGGGTCCTGTCCATTCTCCCGCCCTGAATGACCGGTCACAGCACTTGCAGCCCGGGTGGTGGAGGGGCAGCAGGTGAGTCCAGGTATGGGCCTCGGGGGTCCCCAATCCCCAGGGTTGCGGCGCCAGGCTCCTTGGGAGGGGCCCCTTGGGGGCCTAGGTAGGGTTAGGGTTAGCCCCCAGGAGGCCGGCAGGCCCGATCCGCAGGTTGTGAGGCGAGCAAAGGGTCGGGCCAAGGTGAGGGAGCTTTGGAGGGGGAGCGTGGGCCCAAGCGTTTTGGCGCGGGGGACCTTCAAAGTCGCCGGGGGCTTGGAGGGGCCTGGAGGTCGGAGCGGCCCTTATGGCGGCGGGGCGGGACTTTGAGTCCGGCGCTGGGCCTCGGGGGTCCCCAATTCCCAGCGTTGCAGCGCCAGGCTGCTTGGGAGGGGCCCCTCAAGGGCCTACCTAGGGTTAGGGTTAGCCCCCAGGAGGCCGGCAGGCACGATTCGCAGGTTGTGCTGTGAGCGCAGGGTCGGGCCAAGGTGAGGGAGCTGGGGAGGGGGAGCGTGGGCCCAAGCATTTTGGCTTGGGAGGCCTTTGAAGATTGCTGCGGGCTGGGAGGGTCCTGTCCATTCTCCCGCCCTGAATGACCGGCCACAGCACTTGCGCCCGGGTGGTGGAGGGGCAGCAGGTGAGTCCAGGGATGGGGCTCGGGGGTCCCCAATCCCTGGTGTTGCGGCGCCAGGCCCCTTGGGAGGGAGGCTTGCAGGTCCTATCCGCCGGTTGTGTGGCGAGCCGAGGTGAGTGCGCCGGCGAGCTAGAGCGTGGGCCCAAGGGTTTTTGCGCGGGGGACGTTCGAAAGTCGTCGGAGACTTGGAGGGCCCTGCCCGTTCGTTCTCCCGCCCTGAATGACCTGCGGAGCCCGGAGCGGCCCGGGTGGCGGCAGGGCGGGACTTTGAGTCTGGCGTTGGGGCCCGGGGGTCCCCAATCCCCGGCTTGGCTGTGCCAGGCCGCTTGGGGGGGCCCCTCGGGGAACGAGATAGGGTTAGGTTTAGCCCCCAGGAGGCCGGCAGGACCGATCCGTCGGCTGTGCGGCCAGCGGAGGGGCGGGCCGAGGTGAGAGCGCTGGCGAACGGGAGCGTGGGACCAAGCGTTTTGTCGTGGGGTCCTTCGATGGTCGCCGGGGCTTGGAGGGCCCTGCCCGTTCTCCTGCCCTGAATGACCGGCGGCGCCCCTAGCGACCCGGGTGGCGGCAGGGCAGCAGGGTGAGTCCGGCGCTTGGGCCCTGTGTCCCCAATCCCTGGCTTTCCTGCGCCAGTCACCTTGGGAGGGGCCCCTCGGGGGCCGAAGTAGCGTTAGGGTTAGCCCCCAGGAGGCCGGCAGGCCCGATCCGCAGGTTGTGCAGCGAGTGCAGGGTCGGGCGGAGGTGAGGGAGCTGTGGAGGAGGAGCATGGGCCCAAGCTTTTTGGCGTGGGAGGCCTTTGAAGATTGCTGAGGGCTGGGAGGGTCCTGCCCATTCTCCCGCGCTGAATGACCGGCCACAGCACTTGCGGCCCGGGTGGTGGAGGGGCAGCAGGTGAGTCCAGGGATGGGGCTCGGGGGTCCCCAATCCCTGGTGTTGCAGCGCCAGGCCCCTTGGGAGGGACGCTTGCAGGCCCTATCCGCCAGGTGTGCGGCGAGCCGAGGTGAGTGCGCTGGCGAGCTAGAGCGAGGGCCCAAGCGTTTTGGCGCGGGGGACCTTCGAAAGTCGCCGGGGGCTTGGAGGGGCCTGGCGGTTCTCCCTCCCTGAATATCCTGCGGAGCCCGGAGCGGCCCGTTTGGCGGCGGGGCGGGACTTTGAGTCCCGCGCTGGGCCTCGGGGGTCCCCAATCCCCAGCCTTGCGGCGCCAGGCTGCTTGGGAGGGGCCCCTCAAGGGCCTACCTAGGGTTAGGGTTAGCCCCCAGGAGGCCGGCAGGCCCGATCCGCAGGTTGTGCGGCGAGCGCAGGGTCGGGCCAAGGTGAGGGAGCTGGGGAGGGGGAGCGTGGGCCCAAGCATTTTGGCTTGGGAGGCCTTTGAAGATTGCTGCGGGCTGGGAGGGTCCTGTCCATTCTCCCGCCCTGAATGACCGGCCACAGCACTTGCGGCCCGGGTGGTGGAGGGGCAGCAGGTGAGTCCAGGGATGGGCCTCGGGGGTCCCCAATCCCTGGTGTTGCGGCGCCAGGCCCCTTGGGAGGGAGGCTTGTACTTCCTATCCGCCGGTTGTGTGGCGAGCCGAGGTGAGTGCGCCGGCGAGCTAGAGCGTGGGCCCAAGGGTTTTTGCGCGGGGGACCTTCGAAAGTCGCCAGGGACTTGGAGGGCCCTGCCCATTCGTTCTCCCGCCCTGAATGACCGGCAGTGACCCTAGAGGCAGGGTTGGCGGCGGGGAGGGAAGGTGAGTCCGGCGCTGGGGCTCGGGGGAACCCAATCCCCGGCTTTGCTGTGCCAGGCCCCTTGGGGGGGCCCTTCGGGGAACGAGATAGGGTTAGGTTTAGCCCCCAGGAGGCCGGCAGGACCGATCCGTCGGCTGTGCGGCCAGCGGAGGGGCGGGTCAAGGTGAGAGCGCTGGCGAGCGGGAGCGTGGCCCCAAGCGTTTTGCCTCGGGAGGCCTTCGAATGTCGCTGGAGGCTCGGAGAACCCTGCGCGTTCTCCCGCCCTGAATGACCGGAGTCGCCCCTAGGGGCCCAGTGGGCGGCGGTGCCACAGGGAGAGTCCGGCGCGGCGGTTCGGGGGACTCAATCCCCGGCCTTTTGGCACCAGGCCCCTTGGGAGCGGCCCCTGGGGGGCCGACCTAGGGATAGGGTTAGGCCTCAGGAGGCCGGCAGGCCTGATCCGCAGGCTGTGCAGAGAACTGAGGGGCAGGTCGAGGTGAGGGCGCTGGTGAGCGGGAGCGTGTGCCCAAGCGTTTTGGCGTGGGAGGCCTTTGGAGATTGCTGAATGCTGGGAGGGTCCTGCCCATTCTCCCGCTCTGAATGACTGGCCAAAGCACTTGCAGCCCGGGTGGTGGTGGGGCAGCCGGTGAGTCCAGGGATGGGCCTCGGAGGTCCCCAATCCCTGGTGTTGCAGCGCCAGGCCCCTTGGGAGGGAGGCTTGTAGGTCCTATCCGCCGGGTGTGCGGCAAGCCGAGGTGAGTGCGCTGGCGAGCTAGAGCATGGGCCCAAGGGTTTTTTTCGCGGGGGACTTTCGAAAGTCGCCGGGGACTTGGAGGGCCCTGCCCGTTCGTTCTCCCGCCCTGAATGTCCTGCGGAGCCCGGAGCGGCCCCGGTGGCAGCGGGGCGGGACGTTGAGTCCGGCGCTGGGCCTTGGGGGTTCCCAATCCCCAGCATTGCTGCGCCAGGCTCCTTGGGAGGGGCCCCTTGGGGGCCGACCTAGGGTTAGGGTTAGCCCCCAGGAGGGCGGCAGGCCTGATCCGCAGGTTGTGCGGTGAGCTTAGGGTCGGTCCAAGGTGAGGGAGCTGGGGAGGGGGAGCGTGGGCCCAAGCATTTTGGCGCAGGGGGAATTCGAATGTTGCCAGGGTCTGGGAGGGCCCTGCCTGTTCTCCCGCCCTCAATAACCGGCAGTGACCCTAGCGGCATGGTTGGTGGCGGGGCGGGAAGGTGAGTCCGGTACTGGGGCTCGGGGGTCCCCAATCCCCGGCTTTGCTGTGCCAGGCCCCTTTGGGGGGGCCCTTCGGGGAACGAGATAGGGTTAGGTTTAGCCCCCAGGAGGCCGGCAGGACCGATCCGTCGGCTGTGCGGCCAGCGGAGGGGCGGGCCGAGGTGAGAGCGCTGTGGAGCTAGAGCGTGGGCCCAAGCGTTTTGGCGCAGGGGACCTTCGAAAGTCGCCGGGGGCTTGGAGGGGCCTGGCGGTTCTCCCTCCCTGAATATCCTGCGGAGCCCGGAGCGGCCCGTTTGGCGGCGGGGCGGGACTTTGAGTCCGGCGCTGGGCCTCGGGGGTCCCCAATCCCCAGCGTTGCGGCGCCAGGCTGCTTGGGAGGGGTCCCTCAAGGGCCTACCTAGGGTTAGGATTAGCCCCCAGGAGGCCGGCAGGCCCGATCCGCAGGTTGTGCGGCGAGCTCAGGTTCAGGCCCAGGTGAGGGAGCTGGGGAGGGGGAGCGTGGGCCCAAGCGTTTTGGCGTGGGAAGCCTTTGAAGATTGCTGAGGGCTGGGAGGGTCCTGCCCATTCTCCCGCCCTGAATGACCGGCCACAGCACTTGCGCCCGGGTGGTGGAGGGGCAGCAGGTAAGTCCAGGGATGGGGCTCGGGGGTCCCCAATCCCCGGCTTTGCTGTGCCAGGCCCCTTGGGGGGGCCCTTCGGGGAACGAGATAGGGTTAAGTTTAGCCCCCAGGAGGCCGGCACGACCGATCCGTCGGCTGTGCGGCCAGCGGAGGGGCGGGCCGATGTGAGAGCGCTGGCGAACGGGAGCGTGGGACCAAGCGTTTTGTCGTGGGGTCCTTCGATGTTCGCCTGGGCTTGGAGGGCCCTGCCCGTTCTCCTGCCCTGAATGACCGGCGGCGCCCCTAGCGACCCGGGTGGCGGCAGGGCAGCAGGGTGAGTCCGGCGCCTGGGCTCTGTGTCCCCAATCCCTGGCTTTCCTGCGCCAGTCACCTTGGGAGGGGCCCCTTGGGGGCCGACATAGGGTTAGGGTTAGACCCCAGGAGGCCGGCCGGCCCGATCCGCAGTTTGTGAGGCGAGCACAGGGTCAGGCCAATGTGAGGGAGCTGGGGAGGGGGAGCGTGGGCCCAAGCGTTTTGTCGTGGGAGGCCTTTGAAGATTGCTGAGGGCTGGGAGGGTCCTGCCCATTCTCCCGCCCTGAATGACCGGCCATAGAACTTGCGGCCCGGGTTGTGGAGGGGCAGCAGGTGAGTCCAGGAATGGGGCTCGGGGGTCCCCAATACCTGGTGTTTCGGCGCCAGGCCCCATGGGAGGGAGGCTTGTAGGTCCTATCCGCCGGTTGTGCGGCGAGCCGAGGTGAGTGCGGCGGCGAGCTAGAGCGTGGGCCCAAGCATTTTGGCGCGGGGGTCCTTCAAAGTCGCCCGGGGCTTGGAGGGCCCTGGTGGTTCTCCCGCCCTGAATGACCTGCGGAGCCCGGAGCGTCCAGGGTGGCAGCGGGGCGGGACTTTGAGTCCGGCGCTGGGCCTCGGGGGTCCCCAATCCCCAGGGTTGCGGCGCCAGGCTCCTTGGGAGGGGCCCCATGGGGGCCTAGGTAGGGTTAGGGTTAGCCTCCAGGAGGCCGGCAGGCCCGATCCACAGGTTGTGAGGCGAGCACAGGGTCAGGCCAAGGTGAGGGAGCTGGGGAGGGGGAGCGTGGGCCCAAGCGTTATGGCGTGGGGGACCTTCAAAGTCGCCGGGGGCTTGGAGGGCCCTGGCGGTTCTCCCGCCCTGAATGACCTGCGGAGCCCGGAGCGGCCCGGTTGGCGGCGGGGCGGGACTTTGAGTCCGGCGCTGGGGCTCGGGGGTCCCCAATTCCCGGCTTTGCTGTGCCAGGCCCCTTTGGGGGGCCCTTTGGGGAACGAGGTAGGGTTAGGTTTAGCCCCCAGGAGGCCGGCAGGACCGATCCGTCGGCTGTGCGGCCAGCGGAGGGGCGGGCCGAGGTGAGAGCGCTGGTGAGCGGGAGCGTGGGACCAAGCGTTTTGTCGTGGGGTCCTTCGATGGTCGCCGGGGCTTGGAGGGCCCTGCCCGTTCTCCTGCCCTGAATGACCGGCGGCGCCCCTAGCAACCCGGGTGGCGGCAGGGCAGAAGGGTGAGTCCGGCGCCTGGGTTCTGTGTCCCCAATCCCTGGCTTTCCTGCGCCAGTCACCTTGGGAGGGGCCCTGGGGTCCGACCTAGGTTTAGGGTTAGCCCCAGGTGGCCGGCAGGCCCGATCCGCAGGTTGTGCGAGGAGCGCAGGTTCAGGCCGAGGTGAGGGAGCTGGTGAGGGGGAGCGTGGGCCCAAGGGTTTTGGCTTGGGCGGCCTTTGAAAATTGCTGAGGGCTGGGAGGGTCCTGCCCATTCTCCCGCCCTGACTGACCGGCCACAGCACTTGCGGCCCGGGTGGTGGAGGGGCAGCAGGTGAGTCCAGGGATGGAGCTCGGGGGTCCCCAAACCCTGGTGTTGCGGCGCCATGCCCCTTGGGAGGGAGGCTTGTAGGTCCTATCTGCCGGTTGAGCGGCGAGCCGAGGTGAGTGCGCCGGCGAGTTAGAGCGTGGGCCCAAGCGTTTTGGCGCGGGGGACCTTCAAAGTCGCCCGGGGCTTGGAGGGCCCTGGTGGTTCTCCCGCCCTGAATGACCTGCGGAGCCCGGAGTGGCCAGGGTGGCAGCGGGGCGGGACTTTGAGTCTGGCGCTGGGCCTCGGGGGTCCCCAATCCCCAGCGTTGCGGCGCCAGGCTCCTTGGGAGGGGCCCCTTGGGGGCCCAGGTAGGGTTAGGGTTAGCCCCCAGGAGGCCGGCAGGCCCGATCCGCAGGTTGTGAGGGGAGCACAGGGTCGGGTCAAGGTGAGGGAGCTGGGGAGGGGGAGCGTGGGCCCAAGCGTTTTGTCGTGGGAGGCCTTTGAAGATTGCTGAGGGCTGGGAGGGTCCTGCCCATTCTCCCGCCCTGAATGACCGGCCATAGATCTTGCGGCCCGGGTGGTGGAGGGGCAGCAGGTGAGTCCAGGAATGGGGCTCGGGGGTCCCCAATACCTGGTGTTTCGGCGCCAGGCCCCATGGGAGGGAGGCTTGTAGGTCCTATCCGCCGGTTGTGCGGCGAGCCGAGGTGAGTGCGGCGGCGAGCTAGAGCGTGGGCCCAAGCGTTTTGGCGCGGGGGACCTTCAAAGTCGCGGGGGGCTTGGAGGGCCCTGGTGGTTCTCCCGCCCTGAATGACCTGCGGAGCCCGGAGCGGCCCGGGTGGCGGCGGGGCGGGACTTTGAGTCCGGCGCTGGGGCTCGGGGGTCCCCAATCCCCGGCTTTGCTGTGCCAGGCCCCTTTGGGGGGCCCTTCGGTGAACGAGATAGGGTTAGGTTTAGCCCCCAGGAGGCCGGCAGGACCGATCCGTCGGCTGTGCGGCCAGCGGAGGGGCGGGCCGAGGTGAGAGCGCTGGCGAGCGGGAGCGTGGGACCAAGCGTTTTGTCGTGGGGTCCTTCGATGGTCGCCGGGTCTTGGAGGGCCCTGCCCGTTCTCCTGCCCTGAATGACCAGCGGCGCCCCTAGCAACCCGGGTGGCGGCAGGGCAGCAGGGTGAGTCCGGCGCCTGGGTTCTGTGTCCCCAATCCCTGGCTTTCCTGCGCCAGTCACCTTGGGAGGGGCCCTGGGGTCCGACCTAGGTTTAGGGTTAGCCCCAGGTGGCCGGCAGGCCCGATTCGCCCATTGTTTGGCGAGCGGAGGGGAAGGCCAAGGTGAGGGCGCTGGCGAGGGGGAGCGTGGGCCCAAGCGTTTTGCCTCGGGGGGCCTTCGAATGTCGCTGGAGGCTCGGAGAGCCCTGTGCGTTCTCCCGCCCTGAATGACCGGAGTCGCCCCTAGGGGCCCAGATGGCGGCGGTCCCGCAGGAAGAGTCCGGCGCGGCGGTTCGGGGGACCCAATCCCAGGCCTTTTGGCACCATTCCCCTTGGGAGCGGCCCCTTGGGGGCCGACCTAGGGATAGGGTTAGGCCTCAGGAGGCCGGCAGGCCTGATCCGCAGGCTGTGCGGAGAGCGGAGGGGCAGGTCGAGGTGAGGGCGCTGGTGAGCGGGAGCGTGTGCCCAAGCGTTTTGGCGCGGGAGGCCTTCGAAGGTTGCCGGGGTCTGGCAGGGCCCTGCCTGTTCTCCCGCCCTCAATGACCGGCAGTGACCCTAGCGGCACGGTTGGCGGCGGGGCGGGAAGGTGAGTCCGGCGCTGGGGCTCGGGGGTCCCCAATCCCCGGCTTTGCTGTGCCAGGCCCCTTGGGGGGGCCCTTCGGGGAACGAGATAGGGTTAGGTTTAGACCCCAGGAGGCCGGCAGGACCGATCCGTCGGCTGTGCGGCCAGCGGAGGGGCGGGTCGAGGTGAGAGCGCTGGCGAACGGGAGCGTGGGACCAAGCGTTTTGTCGTGGGGTCCTTCGATGTTCGCCGGGGCTTGGAGGGCCCTGCCCGTTCTCCTGCCCTGAATGACCGGCGGCGCCCCTAGCGACCCGGGTGGCGGCGGGACAGCAGGGTGAGTCCGGCGCCTGGGCTCTGTGTCCCCAATCCCTGGCTTTCCTGCGCCAGTCACCTTGGGAGGGGCCCCTTGGGGGCCAACGTAGGGTTAGGGTTAGCCCCAGGAGGCCGGCAGGCCCGATCCGCAGGTTGTGCGAGGAGCGCAGGTTCAGGCCTAGGTGAGGGAGCTGGTGAGGGGCAGCGTGGGCCCAAGCGTTTTGGCGTGGGCGGCCTTTGAAAATTGCTGAGGACTGGGAGGGTCCTGCCCATTCTCCCGCCCTGAATGACCAGCCACAGCACTTGCGGCCCGGGTGGTGGAGGGGCAGCAGGTGAGTCCTGGGATGGAGCTCGGGGGTCCCCAATCCCTGGTGTTGCGGCACCAGGCCCCTTGGAGGGAGGCTTGTAGGTCCTATCCGCCGGTTGTGCGGCGAGCCGAGGTGAGTGTGCCAGCGAGCTAGAGCGTGGGCCCAAGCGTTTTGGCGCCGGGGACCTTCAAAGTCGCTGGGGGCTTGGAGGGCCCTGGCGGTTTTCCCGCCCTAAATGACCTGCGGAGCCCGAAGCGGCCCGGGTGGCGGCGGGGCGGGACTTTGAGTCCAGCGCTGGGCCTCGGGGGTCCCCAATCCCCAGCGATGCGGCGCCAGGATACTTGGGAGGGGCCTCTCAAGGGCCGACCTAGGGTTAGGGTTAGCCCCCAGAAGGCCGGCAAGCCCAATCCGCCAGCTGTGTGGTGAGCCGAGGGGCGGGCCAAGGTAAGGGCGCTGCTTAGTGGGAGCATAGGCCCAAGCGATTGGGCGCGGGAGGCCTTTGGAGGTTGCTGGGGTCTGGGAGGGCCCTGCCTGTTCTCCCGCCCTCAATGACCAGCAGTGAACCTAGCGGCACGGTTGCTGGCGGGGCTGGAAGGTGAGTCCGGCGCTGGGGCTCGGGGGTCCCCAATCCCCAGCGTTGCGGCGCCAGGCTCCTTGGGAGGGGCCCCTTGGGGGCCGACCTAGGGTTAGGGTTAGCCCCCAGGAGGGCGGCAGGCCCGATCCGCAGGTTGTGCGGTGAGCACAGGGTCGGTCCAAGGTGAGGGAGCTGGGGAGGGGGAGCGTGGGCCCAAGCATTTTGGCGCAGGGGGAATTCGAATGTTGCCAGGGTCTGGGAGGGCCCTGCCTGTTCTCCCGCCCTCAATAACCGGCAGTGACCCTAGCGGCATGGTTGGTGGCGGGGCGGGAAGGTGAGTCCGGTGCTGGGGCTCGGGGGTCCCCAATCCCCGGCTTTGCTGTGCCAGGCCCCTTTGGGGGGGCCCTTCGGGGAACGAGATAAGGTTAGGTTTAGCCCCCAGGAGGCCGGCAGGACCGATCCGTCGGCTGTGCGGCCAGCGGAGGGGCGGGCCGAGGTGAGAGCGCTGGCGAGCTGGAGCGTGGGACCAAGCGTTTTGTCGTGGGGTCCTTCGAAGCTCGCCGGGGCTTGGAGGGCCCTGCCCGTTGTCCTGCCCTGAATGACCGGCGGCGCCCCTAGCGACCCGGGTGGCGGCAGGGAAGCAGGGTGAGTCCGGCGCCTGGGCTCTGTGTCCCCAATCCTTGGCTTTCCTGCGGCAGTCACCTTGGGAGGGGCCCCTTGGGGGCCGACATAGGGTTAGGGTTAGCCCCAGGAGGCAGGCAGGCCCGATCCGCAGGTTGTGCGGCGAGTGCAGGTTCAGGCCGAGGTGAGGGAGCTGGGGAGGGGGAGCGTGGGCCCAAGCGTTTTGGCGTGGGAGGCCTTTGAAGATTGCTGAGGGCTGTGAGGGTCCTGCCCATTCTCCCGCCCTGAATGACCGGCCACAGCACTTGCAGCCCGGGAGGTGGAGGGGCAGCAGGTGAGTCCAGGGATGGGGCTCGGGGGTCACCAATCCCTGGTCTTGCGGCGCCAGGCCTCTTGGGAGGGACGCTTGCAGGCCCTATCCGCTGGGTGTGCGGCGAGCCGAGGTGAGTGCGCTGGCGAGCTAGAGCGTGGGCCCAAGCGTTTTGGTGCGGGGGACCTTCGAAAGTTGCCGGGGACTTGGAGGGCCCTGCCCGTTCGTTCTCTCGCCCTGAATGACCTGCGGAGCCCGTAGCGGCCCGTTTTTCGGCGGGGCGGGACTTTGAGACCGGCGCTGGGGCTCGGGGGTCCCCAATCCCCAGCGTTGTGGCGCCAGGCTCCTTGGGAGGGGCCCCTTGGGGGCCGACGTAGGGTTATGGTTAGCCCCCAGGAGGCCGGCAGGCCCGATCCACAGGTTGTGTGGCGAGCACAGGGTCGGGCCAAGGTGAGGGAGCTGGGGAGGGGGAGCGTGGGCCCAAGCGTTTTGGCGCAGGGGGCCTTCGAATGTTGCCGGGGGCTCATAGGGCCCTGCCTGTTCTCCCGTCTTGAAGGACCGGCTGCGCTCCTAGCGGCACGGGTGGCGGCGGGTCGGCAGGGTGAGTCTGGCGCTGGGGCTCGGGGTCCCCAATCCCCGGCGTTGTGGCGCCAGGACCCTTGTGAGGGGCCCTCGGGGGCAGACCTAGGGTTAGGGTTAGCCCCAGGAGGCCGGCAGGCCCGATCCCCCCATTGTTTGGCGAGTGAAGGGGAAGGCCGAGGTGAGGGCGCTGGCGAGGGGGAGCGTGGGCCCAAGCGTTTTGCCTCGGGGGGCCTTCAATGTCGCTGGAGGCTCTAAGAGCCCTGTGCGTTCTCCCGCCCTGAATGACCGGAATCGCCCCTAGGGGCCCAGTGGGCGGCGGTGCCGCAGGGAGAGTCCTGCGCGGCGGTTCGGGGGACCCAATCCCCGGCCTTTTGGCACCAGGCCCCTTGGGAGCGGCCCCTCGGGGGACGACCTAGGGATAGGGTTAGGCTTCAGGAGGCCAGCAGGCCTGATCCGCAGGCTGTGCAGAGAGCAGCGGGGCAGGTCGAGGTGAGGGCGCTGGTGAGCGGGAGCGTGTGCCCAAGCGTTTTGGCGCGGGAGGCCTTCGAAGGTTGCCGGGGTCTGGGAGGGCCTTACCTGTTCTCCCGCCCTGAATGACCTGCGGAGCCCGTAGCGGCCCGGGTGGCGGCGGGGCGGGACTATGAGTCCGGCGCTGGGCCTCTGGGGTCCCCAATCCCCAGCGTTGTGGCGCCAGGCTCATTGGGAGGGGCCCCTTGGGGGCCCACGTAGGGTTAGGATTAGCCCCCAGGAGGCCGGCAGGCCCGATCCGCAGGTTGTGAGGCGAGCACAGGGTCGGGCCAAGGTGAGAGCGCTGGCGAGCGGGAGCGTGGGCCCAAGCGTTTTGTCGTGGGGTCCTTCGATGTTCGCCGGGGCTTGGAGGGCCCTGCAGGTTGTCCTGCCCTGAATGACCTGCGGCGCCCTAGCGACCCGGGTGGCGACAGGGCAGCAGGGTGAGACCGGCGCCTGGGTTCTGTGTCCCCAATCCCTGGCTTTCCTGCGCCAGTCACCTTGGGAGGGGCCCCTTGGGGGCCGAGGTAGTGTTAGGGTCAGCCCCAGGATGCCGGCAGGCCCGATCCGCAGGTTGTGCGGTGAGCACAGGGTCAGGCGGAGGTGAGGGAGCTGGGGAGGGGGAGCGTGGGCCCAAGCGTTTTGGCGTGGGAGGCCTTTGAAGATTGCTGAGGGCTGTTAGGTTCCTGCCCATTCTCCCGCCCTGAATGACCGGCCACAGCACTTGCGGCCCGGATGGTGGAGGGGCAGCAGGTGAGTCCAGGGATGGGGCTCGTTGGTCATCAATCCCTGGTGTTGCGGCGCCATGCCCCTTGGGAGGGAGGCTTGTAGGTCCTATCCGCCGGTTGTGTGGCGAGCCGAGGTGAGTGCGCCGGCGAGCTAGAGCATGGGCCCAAGGGTTTTTGCGCGGGGGACTTTCGAAAGTCGCCGGGGACTTGGAGGGCCCTGCCCGTTCGTTCTCCGGCCCTGAATGACCTGCGGAGCCCGGAACGGCCAGGGTGGCAGCGGGGCGGGACTTTGAGTCCGGCGCTGGGCCTCGGGGGTCCCCAATCCCCAGGGTTGCAGCACCAGGCTCCTTGGGAGGGGCCCCTTGGGGGCCGAGGTAGGGTTTGGGTTAGCCCCCAGGAGGCCGGCAGGCCCGATTAGCAGGTTGTGAGGCGAGCACAGAGTCGGGCCAAGGTGAGGGAGCTGGGGAGGGGGAGCGTGGGCCCAAGGGTTTTGGCGTGGGGGACCTTCAAAGTCGCCGGGGGCTTGGAGGGCCCTGGCAGTTCTCCCGCCCTGAATGACCTGCGGAGCCCGGAGCGGTCCGGGTGGCGGCGGCGCGGGACTTTGAGTCCGGCGCTGGGGCTCGGGGGTCCCCAATCCCCGGCTTTGCTGTGCCAGACCCCTTGGGGGGGCACTTCGGGGAAGGAGATAGGGTTAGGTTTAGCCCCAAGGAGGCCGGCAGGACCGATCCGTCGGCTCTGCGGCCAGCGGAGGGGCGGGCCGAGGTGAGAGCGCTGGAGAGCGGGAGCGTGGGACCTACCGTTTTGTCGTGGGGTCCTTCGATGGTCGCCGGGGCTTGGAGGGCCCTGCCCGTTGTCCTGCCCTGAATGACCGGCGGCGCCCCTAGCGACCCGGGTGGCGGCAGGGCAGCAGGGTGAGTCCGGCGCCTGGGCTCTGTGTCCCCAATCCCTGGCTTTCCTGCGACAGTCACCTTGGGAGGGGCCCCTTGGGGGCCGACATAGGGTTAGGGTTAGCCCCCAGGAGGCCTGCAGGCACGATCCGCAGGTTGTGTGGCAAGCCCAGGGTCAGGCCAAGGTGAGGGAGCTGGGGAGGTGGAGCGTGGGCCCAAGCGTTTTGCCTCAGGGGGCTTTCGAATGTTGCTGGGGGCTCATAGGGCCCTGCCTGTTCTCCCATCTTGAACGACCGGCTGCGCTCCTAGCGGCCCGGGTGGCGGCGGGACGGTAGGGTGAGTCTGGCGCTGGGGCTCGGGGTCCCCAATCCCCGGCGTTGTGGCGCCAGGACCCTTGGGAGGGGCCCTCGGGGGCCGATATAGTGTTAGGGTTAGGCCTCAGGAGGCCGGCAGGCCTGATCCGCAGGCTGTGCAGAGAGCAGCGGGGCAGGTCGAGGTGAGGGCGCTGGTGAGCGGGAGCGTGTGCCCAAGCGTTTTGGCGTGGGAGGCCTTTGAAGATTGCTGAATGCTGGGAGGGTCCTGCCCATTCTCCCCCCCTGAATGACCGGCCACAGCACTTGCAGCCCGGGTGGTGGTGGAGCAGCAGGTGAGTCCAGGGATGGGCCTCGGGGGTCCCCAATCCTTGGTGTTGCATTGCCAGGCCCCTTGGGAGGGACGCTTGCAGGCTCTATCCGCCGGGTGTGCGGCGAGCCGAGGTGAGTGCGCTGGAGAGCTGGAGCGTGGGCCCAAGCGTTTTGGCGCGGGGGACCTTCGAAAGTCGCCGTGGGCTTGGAGGGCCCTGGCGGTTATCCCACCCTGAATGACCTGCGGAGCCCGGAGCGGCCCTGGTGGCGGCGGGGAGGGACTTTGAGTCTGGCGCTGGGCCTCGGGGGTCCCCAATCCCCAGCTTTGCGGCGCCAGGCTGCTTGCGAGGGGCCCCTCAAGGGCAGACCTAGGGTTAGGTTTAGCCCCCAGAAGGCCGTCAAGCCCGATCCGCCAGCTGTGCGGTGAGCCGAGGGGCGGGCCAAGGTAAGGGCGCAGGTTAGCGGGAGCGTAGGCCCAAGCGTTTTGGCGTGGGAGGCCTTTGAAGATTGCTGAATGCTGGGAGGGTCCTGCCCATTCTCCCGCTCTGAATGACCGGCCAAAGCACTTGCAGCCCGGGTGGTGGTGGGGCAGCCGGTGAGTCCAGGGATGGACCTCGGAGGTCCCCAATCCCTGGTGTTGCAGCGCCAGGCCCCTTGGGAGGGACGCTTGCAGACCCTATCCACCGGGTGTGCTGCAAGCCGAGGTGAGTACGCTGGCGAGCTAGAGCGTGGGCCCAAGCCTTTTGGCGTGGGGGACCTTCGAAAGTCGCCGGGGACTTGGAGGGCCCTGCCCGTTCGTTCTCCCGCCCTGAATGACCTGCGGAGCCCGTAGCGGCCCGTGTGGCGGCGGGGCGAGACTTTGAGTCCGGCGCTGGGCCTCGGGGGTCCCCAATCCCCAGCGTTGTGGCGCCAGGCTCCTTGGGAGGGGCCCCTTGGGGGCCGACGTAGGGTTAGGGTTAGCCCCCAGGAGTCCGGCAGGGCCCATCCGCAGGTTGTGCGGCGAGCGCAGGGTCCGGCCAAGGTGAGGGAGCTGGGGAGGGGGAGTGTGGGCCCAATCGTTTTGGCGCAGGGGGCCTTTGAATGTTGCCGGGGGCTCATAGGGTCCTGCCTGTTCTCCGGTCTTGAACGACCGGCTGCACTCCTAGGGCCCCGGGTGGCGGCGGGAAGGCAGGGTGAGGCTGGCGCTGGATCTCGGAGTCCCCAATCCCCGGCCTTGTGGCGCCAGGCCCCTTGGGAGGGGCCCTGGGGGCCGACCTAGGGTTAGGGTTAGCCCCAGGTGGCCGGCAGGCCCCATCGGCCCGTTGTTTGGCGAGCGGAGGGGAAGGCCGAGGTGAGGGCGCTGGCGAGGGGGAGCGTGGGCCCAAGCGTTTTGCCTCGGGGGGCCTTCGAATGTCGCTGCAGGCTCGGAGGGCCCTGTGCGTTCTCCCGCCCTGAATGACCGGAGTCGCCCCTAGGGGCCCAGTTGGCGACGGTCCCGCAGGAAGAGACCAGCGCGGCGGTTCGGGGGACCCAATCCCTGTCCTTTTGGCACCAGTCCCCTTGGGAGCGGCCCCTCGGGGGCCGACCTAGGGATAGGGTTAGGCCTCAGGAGGCCGGCAGGCCTCATCCGCAGGCTGTGCGGAGAGCGGAGGGGCAGGTCGAGGTGAGGGCGCTGGTGAGCGGGAGCGTGTGCCCAAGCGTTTTGGTGTGGGAGGCCTTTGAAGATTGCTGAATGCTGGGAGGGTCCTGCCCATTCTCCCGCCCTGAATGACCGGCCACAGCACTTGTAGCCCGGGTGGTGGTGGGGCAGCAGGTGAGTCCAGGGATGGGCCTCGGGGGTCCCCAATCCCTGGTGTTGCAGCGCCAGGCCCCTTGGGAGGGACGCTTGCAGGCCCTATCCGCCGGGAGTGCGGCGAGCCGAGGTGAGTGCGCTGGCGAGGTAGAGCGTGGGCCCAAGGGTTTCTGCGCGGGGGACCTTCGAAAGTCGCCGGGGACTTGGAGGGCCCTGCTCGTTCGTTCTCCCTGCCTGAATGACCTGCGGAGCCCGTAGCGGCCCTGGTGGCGGCGGGGAGGGACTTTGAGTCCGGCGCTGGGCCTCGGGAGTCCCCAATCCCCAGCGTTGTGGCGCCAGGCTCCTTGGGAGGGGCCCTTTGGGGGCCGACATAGGGTTAGGGTTAGCCCCCAGGAGGCAGGCAGGCCGTTTCCGCAGGTTGTGTGGCGAGTGCAGGTTCAGGCCGAGGTGAGGGAGCTGGGGAGGGGAAGCGTGGGCCCAAGCGTTTTGGCGCAGGGGCCTTCGAATGTTGCCGGGGGCTCATAGGGCCCTGCCTGTTCTCCCTTCTTGAACGACCGGCTGCGCTCCTAGCGGCCGGGTGGCGGCGGGACGGCAGGGTGAGTCTGGCACTGGGGCTCGGGGTCCCCAATCCCCGGCGTTGTGGCGCCAGGACCCTTGGGAGGGGCCCTCAGGGGCCGGCCTAGGGTTAGGGTTTGGCCTCAGGAGGCCAGCAGCCTTGATCCGCAGGCTGTGCGGAGAGCGGAGGGGCAGGTCGAGGTGAGGGCGCTGGTGAGCGGGAGCGTGTGCCCAAGCGTTTTGGCGTGGGAGGCCTTTGAAGATTGCTGAATGCTGGGAGGGTCCTGCCCATTCTCCCGCCCTGAATGACCGGCCACAGCACTTGCAGCCCGGGTGGTGGTGGGGCAGCAGGTGAGTCCAGGGATGGGCCTCGGGGGTCCCCAATCCCTGGTGTTGCAGCGCCAGGCCCCTTGGGAGGGACGCTTGCAGGCCCTATCCGCCGGGTGTGCGGCGAGCCGAGGTGAGTGCGCTGGCGAGCTAGAGCGTGGGCCCAAGGGTTTCTGCGCGGGGGACCTTCGAAAGTCGCCGGGGACTTGGAGGGCCCTGCTCGTTCGTTCTCCCACCCTGAATGACCTGCGGAGCCCGTAGCGGCCCTGGTGGCAGCGGGGAGGGACTTTGAGTCCGGCGCTGGGCCTCGGGAGTCCCCAATCCCCAGCGTTGTGGCGCCAGGCTCCTTGGGAGGGGCCCCTTGGGGGCCGACATAGGGTTAGGGTTAGCCCCCAGGAGGCAGGCAGGCCGGATCCACAGGTTGTGCGGTGAGCGCAGGGTCGGGCCAAGGTGAGGGAGCTGGGGATGGGGAGCGTGGGCCCAAGCGTTTTGGCGCAGGGGCCTTCGAATGTTGCCGGGGGCTCATAGGGCCCTGCTTGTTCTCCCGTCTTGAACGACCGGCTGCACTCCTAGTGGCCCGGGTGGCGGCGGGACGGCAGGGTGTGTCTGGCGCTCGGGCTCGGGGTCCACAATCTACGGCGTTATGGCGCCAGGACTCTTGGGAGGGGCCCTCTGGGGCCGACCTAGGGTTAGGGTTAGCCGCAGGAGGCCGGCAGGACCGATCCGCCCTTTGTTTGGCGAGCGGAGGGGAAGGCCGAGGTGAGGGCTCTGGCGAGGGGGAGCGTGGGCCCAAGCGTATTGCCTCGGTGGGCCTTCGAATGTCCCTGGAGGCTCGGAGAGCCCTGCGCGTTCTCCCGCCCTGAATGACCAGAGTCGCCCCTAGAGGCCCAGTGGGCGGCCGTGCCGCAGGGAGAGTCCGGCGCGGCGGTTTGGGGGACCCAATCCCAGGCCTTTTGGCACCAGGCCCCTTGGGAGCGGCCCCTCGGGGGACGACCTAGGGATAGGGTTAGGCTTCAGGAGGCCAGCAGGCCTGATCCGCAGGCTGTGCAGAGAGCAGCGGGGCAGGTCGAGGTGAGGGCGCTGGTGAGCGGGAGCGTGTGCCCAAGCGTTTTGGCTCCGGAGGCCTTCGAAGGTTGCCGGGGTCTGGGAGGGCCTTACCTGTTCTCCCGCCCTGAATGACCTGAGGAGCCCGTAGCGGCCCGGGGTGGCGGCGGGGCGGGACTTTGAGTCCGGCGCTGGGCCTCTGGGGTCCCCAATCCCCAGCGTTGTGGCGCCAGGCTCCTTGGGAGGGGCCCCTTGGGGGCCCACGTAGGGTTAGGATTAGCCCCCAGGAGGCTGGCAGGCCCGATCCACAGGTTGTGTGGCGAGCGCAGGGTCCGGTCAAGGTGAGGGAGCTGGGGAGGGGGAGCGTGGGCCCAAGCGTTTTGGCGTGGGAGGCCTTTGAAGATTGCTGAGGGCTGGGAGGGTCCTGCCCATTCTCCCGCCCTGAATGACCGGCCACAGCACTTGCAGCCCGGGTGGTGGTGGGGCAGCAGGTGAGTCCAGGGATGGGCCTCGGGTGTCCCCAATCCCTGGTGTTGCAGCGCCAGGCCCCTTGGGAGGGACGCTTGCAGGCCCTATCCGCCGGGTGTGCGGCGAGCCGAGGTGAGTGCGCTGGCGAGCTAGAGCGTGGGCCCAAGCGTTTTGGCGCGGGGGACCTTCGAAAGTCGCCGGGGGCTTGGAGGGCCCTGGCGGTTCTCCCGCCCTGAATGACCTGCGGAGCCCGGAGCGGCCCGGGTGGCGGCGGGGCGGGACTTTGAGTCCAGCGCTGGGCCTCGGGGGTCCCCAATCCCCAGCGTTGCGGCGCCAGGCTGCTTGCGAGGGGCCCCTCAACGGCAGACCTAGGGTTAGGGTTAGCCCCCAGAAGGCCCGCAAGCCCGATCCGCCAGTTGTGCGGTTAGCCGAGGGGCGGGCCAAGGTAAGGGCGCTGGTTAGCGGGAGGGTAGGCCCAAGCGTTTTGGCGCGGGAGGCCGTCGAAGGTTACCGGGGTCTGGGAGGGCCCTGCCTGTTCTCCCGCCCTCAATGACCGGCAGTGACCCTAGAGGCACGGTTGGCGGCGGGGCGGGAAGGTGAGTCCGGCGCTGGGACTCGGGGGTCCCCAATCCCCGGCTTTGCTATGCCAGGCCCCTTGGGGGGGCCCTTCGGGGAACGAGATAGGGTTAGGTTTAGCCCCCAGGAGGCCGGCAGGACCGATCCGTCGGCTGTGCGGCCAGCGGAGGGGCGGGCCGAGGTGAGAGCGCTGGCGAGCTGGAGCGTGGGACCAAGCGTTTTGTCGTGGGGTCCTTCGAAGCTCGCCGGGGCTTGGAGGGCCCTGCCCGTTGTCCTGCCCTGAATGACCGGCGGCGCCCCTAGCGACCCGGGTGGCGGCAGGGAAGCAGGGTGAGTCCGGCGCCTGGGCTCTGTGTCCCCAATCCTTGGCTTTCCTGCGGCAGTCACCTTGGGAGGGGCCCCTTGGGGGCCGACATAGGGTTAGGGTTAGCCCCAGGAGGCAGGCAGGCCCGATCCGCAGGTTGTGCGGCGAATGCAGGTTCAGGCCAAGGTGAGGGAGCTGGGGAGGGGGAGCGTGGGCCCAAGCGTTTTGGCGTGGGAGGCCTTTGAAGATTGCTGAGGGCTGTGAGGGTCCTGCCCATTCTCCCGCCCTGAATGACCGGCCACAGCACTTGCAGCCCGGGAGGTGGAGGGGCAGCAGGTGAGTCCAGGGATGGGGCCCGGGGGTCACCAATCCCTGGTCTTGCGGCGCCAGGCCTCTTGGGAGGGACGCTTGCAGGCCCTATCCGCTGGGTGTGCGGCGAGCCGAGGTGAGTGCACTGGCGAGCTAGAGCGTGGGCCCAAGCGTTTTGGTGCGGGGGACCTTCGGAAGTTGCCGGGGACTTGGAGGGCCCTGCCCGTTCGTTCTCTCGCCCTGAATGACCTGCGGAGCCCGTAGCGGCCCGTTTTCGGCGGGGCGGGACTTTGAGACCAGCGCTGGGGCTCGGGGGTCCCCAATCCCCAGCGTTGTGGCGCCAGGCTCCTTGGGAGGGGCCCCTTGGGGGCCGACGTAGGGTTATGGTTAGCCCCCAGGAGGCCGGCAGGCCCGATCCACAGGTTGTGTGGCGAGCGCAGGGTCGGGCCAAGGTGAGGGAGCTGGGGAGGGGGAGCGTGGGCCCAAGCGTTTTGGCGCAGGGGGCCTTCGAATGTTGCCGGGGGCTCATAGGGCCCTGCCTGTTCTCCCGTCTTGAACGACCGGCTGCGCTCCTAGCGGCACGGGTGGCGGCGGGTCGGCAGGGTGAGTCTGGCGCTGGGGCTCGGGGTCCCCAATCCCCGGCGCTGTGGCGCCAGGACCCTTGTGAGGGGCCCTCGGGGGCAGACCTAGGGTTAGGGTTAGCCCCAGGAGGCCGGCAGGCCCGATCCCCCCATTGTTTGGCGAGTGAAGGGGAAGGCCGAGGTGAGGGCGCTGGCGAGGGGGAGCGTGGGCCCAAGCGTTTTGCCTCGGGGGGCCTTCAATGTCGCTGGAGGCTCTAAGAGCCCTGTGCGTTCTCCCGCCCTGAATGACCGGAATCGCCCCTAGGGGCCCAGTGGGCGGCGGTGCCGCAGGGAGAGTCCTGCGCGGAGGTTCGGGGGACCCAATCCCCGGCCTTTTGGCACCAGGCCCCTTGGGAGCGGCCCCTCGGGGGACGACCTAGGGATAGGGTTAGGCTTCAGGAGGCCAGCAGGCCTGATCCGCAGGCTGTGCAGAGAGCAGCGGGGCAGGTCGAGGTGAGGGCGCTGGTGAGCGGGAGCGTGTGCCCAAGCGTTTTGGCTCCGGAGGCCTTCGAAGGTTGCCGGGGTCTGGGAGGGCCTTACCTGTTCTCCCGCCCTGAATGACCTGCGGAGCCCGTAGCGGCCCGGGGTGGCGGCGGGGCGGGACTTTGAGTCCAGCGCTGGGCCTCGGGGGTCCCCAATCCCCAGCGTTGCAGCGCCAGGCTGCTTGCGAGGGGCCCCTCAAGGGCAGACCTAGGGTTAGGGTTAGCCCCCAGAAGGCCCGCAAGCCCGATCCGCCAGTTGTGCGGTTAGCCGAGGGGCGGGCCAAGGTAAGGGCGCTGGTTAGCGGGAGGGTAGGCTCAAGCGTTTTGGCGCCGGAGGCCGTCGAAGGTTGCCGGGGTCTGGGAGGGCCCTGCCTGTTCTCCCGCCCTCAATGACCGGCAGTGACCCTAGCGGCACGGTTGGCGGCGGGGCGGGAAGGTGAGTCCGGCGCTGGGACTCGGGGGTCCCCAATCCCCGGCTTTGCTGTGCCAGGCCCCTTGGGGGGGCCCTTCGGGGAACGAGATAGGGTTAGGTTTAGCCCCCAGGAGGCCGGCAGGACCGATCCGTCGGCTGTGCGGCCAGCGGAGGGGCGGGCCGAGGTGAGAGCGCTGGCGAGCTGGAGCGTGGGACCAAGCGTTTTGTCGTGGGGTCCTTCGAAGCTCGCCGGGGCTTGGAGGGCCCTGCCCGTTGTCCTGCCCTGAATGACCGGCGGCGCCCCTAGCGACCCGGGTGGCGGCAGGGAAGCAGGGTGAGTCCGGCGCCTGGGCTCTGTGTCCCCAATCCTTGGCTTTCCTGCGGCAGTCACCTTGGGAGGGGCCCCTTGGGGGCCGACATAGGGTTAGGGTTAGCCCCAGGAGGCAGGCAGGCCCGATCCGCAGGTTGTGCGGCGAGTGCAGGTTCAGGCCAAGGTGAGGGAGCTGGGGAGGGGGAGCGTGGGCCCAAGCGTTTTGGCGTGGGAGGCCTTTGAAGATTGCTGAGGGCTGGGAGGGTCCTGCCCATTCTCCCGCCCTGAATGACCGGCCACAGCACTTGCGGCCCGGGTGGTGGAGGGGCAGCAGGTGAGTCCAGGGATGGAGCTCGGGGGTCCCCAATCCCTGGTGTTGCAGCGCCAGGCCCCTTGGGAGGGACGCTTGCAGGCCGTATCCGCCGGGTGTGCCGCGAGCCGAGGTGAGTGCGCTGGCGAGCTAGAGCGTGGGCCCAAGCGTTTTGGCGCGGGGGACCTTCGAAAGTCGCCGGGGGCTTGGAGGGCCCTGGCGGTTCTCCCTCCCTGAATGACCTGCGGAGCCCGGAGCGGCCCGGGGGGCAGCGGGGCAGGACTTTGAGTCCGGCTCTGGGTCTTGGCGGTCACCAATCCCCAGCGTTGCTGCGCCAGGCTCCTTGGGAGGGGCCCCTTGGGGGCCGAGGTAGGGTTAGGTTTAGCCCCCAGGAGGGCGGCAGGCCCGATCCGCAGGTTGTGTGGTGAGCGCAGGGTCGGGCCAAGGTGAGGGAGCTGGGGAGGGGGAGCGTGGGCCCAAGCGTTTTGGCGCAGGGGGCCTTCGAATGTTGCCAGGGTCTGGGAGGGCCCTGCCTGTTCTCCCGCCCTCAATGACCGGCAGTGACCCTAGCGGCACGGTTGGCGGCGGGGCGGGAAGGTGAGTCCGGCGCTGGGGCTCCGGGGTCCCCAATCCCCGGCTTTGCTGTGCCAGGCCCCTTGGGGCGGCCCTTGGGGGAACGAGATAGTGTTAGGTTTAGCACCCAGGAGGCCGGCAGGTCCGATCCGTCGGCTGTGCGGCCCGCGGAGAGGCGGGCCGAGGTGAGAGCGCTGGCGAACGGGAGCGTGAGACCAAGCGTTTTGTCGTGGGGTCCTTCGATGGTCGCCGGGGCTTGGAGGGCCCTGCCCGTTCTCCTGCCCTGAATGACCGGCGGCGCCCCTAGCGACCCAGGTGGCGGCAGGGCAGCAGGGTGAGTCCGGCGCCTGGGCTCTGTGTCCCCAATCCCTGGCTTTCCTGCGCCAGTCACCTTGGGAGGGGCCCCTTGGGGGCCGACATAGGGTTAGGGTTAGACCCCAGGAGGCCGGCAGGCCCGATCCGCAGTTTGTGAGGCGAGCACAGGGTCGGGCCAAGGTGAGGGAGCTGGGGTGGGGGAGCGTGGGCCCAAGCGTTTTGGCGTGGGAGGCCTTTGAAGATTGCTGAGGGCTGGGAGGGTCCTGCCCATTCTCCCACCCTGAATGACTGGCCACAGCACTTGCGGCCCGGGTGGTGGAGGGGCAGCAGGTGAGTCCAGGGATGGGGCTCGGGGGTCACCAATCCCTGGTGTTGCAGCGCCAGGCCTCTTGGGAGGGACGCTTGCAGGCCCTATCCGCTGGGTGTGCGGCGAGCCGAGGTGAGTGCGCTGGCGAGCTAGAGCGTGGGCCCAAGCGTTTTGGCGCGGGGGACCTTCGAAAGTTGCCGGGGACTTGGAGGGCCCTGCCCGTTCGTTCTCTCGCCCTGAATGACCTGCGGAGCCCGTAGTGGCCCGTGTTTCGGCGGGGCGGGACTTTGAGACCAGCGCTGGGGCTCGGGGGTCCCCAATCCCCAGCGTTGTGGCGCCAGGCTCCTTGGAAGGGGCCCCTTGGCGGCCGACAGAGGGTTAGGTTTACCCCCAGGAGGCCGGCAGGCCCGATCCACAGGTTGTGCGGCGAGCGCAGGGTCGGGCCAAGGTGAAGGAGCTGGGGAGGGGGAGCGTGGGCCCAAGCGTTTTGGCGCAGGCGGCCTTCGAATGTTGCCGGGGGCTCATAGGGCCCTGCCTGTTCTCCCGTCTTGAACGACCGGCTGCGCTCCTAGCGGCACGGGTGGCGGCGGGTCGGCAGGGTGAGTCTGGCGCTGGGGCTCGGGGTCCCCAATCCCCGGCGTTGTGGCGCCAGGACCCTTGTGAGGGGCCCTCGGGGGCAGACCTAGGGTTAGGGTTAGCCCCAGGAGGCCGGCAGGCCCGATCCCCCCGTTGTTTGGCGAGCGAAGGGGAAGGCCGAGGTGAGGGCGCTGGCGAGGGGGAGCGTGGGCCCAAGCGTTTTGCCTTGGGGGGCCTTCAATGTCGCTGGAGGCTCTAAGAGCCCTGTGCGTTCTCCCGCCCTGAATGACCGGAATCGCCCCTAGGGGCCCAGTGGGCGGCGGTGCCGCAGGGAGAGTCTTGCGCGGAGGTTCGGGGGACCCAATTCCCGGCCTTTTGGCACCAGGCCCCTTGGGAGCGGCCCCTCGGGGGACGACCTAGGGATAGGGTTAGGCTTCAGGAGGCCAGCAGGCCTGATCCGCAGGCTGTGCAGAGAGCAGCGGGGCAGGTCGAGGTGAGGGCGCTGGTGAGCGGGAGCGTGTGCCCAAGCGTTTTGGCTCCGGAGGCCTTCGAAGGTTGCCGGGGTCTGGGAGGGCCTTACCTGTTCTCCCGCCCTGAATGACCTGCGGAGCCCGTAGCGGCCCGGGTGGCGGCGGGGCGGGACATTGAGTCCGGCGCTGGGCCTCTGGGGTCCCCAATCCCCAGCGTTGTGGCGCCAGGCTCCTTGGGAGGGGCCCCTTGGGGGCCCACGTAGGGTTAGGATTAGCCCCCAGGAGGCCGGCAGGCCCTATCCACAGGTTGTGTGGCGAGCGCAGGGTCCGGTCAAGGTGAGGGAGCTGGGGAGGGGGAGCGTGGGCCCAAGCGTTTTGGGGTGGGAGGCCTTTGAAGATTGCTGATGGCTGAGAGGGTCCTGCCCATTCTCCCGCCCTGAATGACCTGCCACAGCACTTGCAGCCTGGGTGGTGGTGGGGGAGCAGGTGAGTCCAGGGATGGGCCTCGGGTGTCCCCAATCCCTGGTGTTGCAGCGCCAGGCCCCTTGGGAGGGACGCTTGCAGGCCCTATCCGCCGGGTGTGCGGCGAGCCAGGGTGAGTGCGCTGGCGAGCTAGAGCGTGAGCCCAAGCGTTTTGGCGCGGGGGACCTTCGAAAGTCGCCGGGGGCTTGGAGGGCCCTGGCGGTTCTCCCGCCCTGAATGACCTGCGGAGCCCGGAGCGGCCCGGGTGGCGGCGGGGCGGGACTTTGAGTCCAGCGCTGGGCCTCGGGGGTCCCCAATCCCCAGCGTTGCGGCGCCAGGCTGCTTGCGAGGGGCCCCTCAAGGGCAGACCTAGGGTTAGGGTTAGCCCCCAGAAGGCCCGCAAGCCCGATCCGCCAGTTGTGCGCTTAGCCGAGGGGCGGGCCAAGGTAAGGGCGCTGGTTAGCGGGAGCGTAGGCCCAAGCGTTTTGGCGCGGGAGGCCTTCGAAGGTTGCCCGGGTCTGGGAGGGCCCTGCCTGTTCTCCCGCCCTCAATGACCGGCAGTGACCCTAGCGGCACGGTTGGCGGCGTGGCGGGAAGGTGAGTCCGGCGCTGGGGCTCGGGGGTCCCCAATCCCCGGCTTTGCTATGCCAGGCCCCTTAGGGGGGCCCTTCGGGGAACGAGATAGGGTTAGGTTTAGCCCCCAGGAGGCCGGCAGGACCGATCCGTCGGCTGTGCGGCCAGCGGAGGGGCGGGCCGAGGTGAGAGCGCTGGCGAGCGGGAGCGTGGGACCAAGCGTTTTGCCGTGGGGTCCTTCGAAGCTCGCCGGGGCTTGGAGGGCCCTGCCCGTTGTCCTGCCCTGAATGACCAGCGGCGACCCTAGGGGCCCAGTGGGCGGCGGTGCCGCAGGGAGAGTCCGGCGCGGCGGTTCGGGGGACCCAATCCCCGGCCTTTTGGCACCAGGCCCCTTGGGAGCGGCCCCTGGGGGGCCGACCTAGGGATAGGGTTAGGCCTCAGGAGGCCGGCAGGCCTGATCCGCAGGCTGTGCAGAGAACTGAGGGGCAGGTCGAGGTGAGGGCGCTGGTGAGCGGGAGCGTGTGCCCAAGCGTTTTGGCGTGGGAGGCCTTTGGAGATTGCTGAATGCTGGGAGGGTCCTGCCCATTCTCCCGCTCTGAATGACTGGCCAAAGCACTTGCAGCCCGGGTGGTGTTGTGGCAGCCGGTGAGTCCAGGGATGGGCCTCGGAGGTCCCCAATCCCTGGTGTTGCAGCGCCAGGCCCCTTGGGAGGGAGGCTTGTAGGTCCTATCCGCCGGGTGTGCGGCGAGCCGAGGTGAGTGCGCCGGCGAGCTAGAGCGTGGGCCCAAGGGTTTTTTTCGCGGGGGACTTTCGAAAGTCGCCGGGGACTTGGAGGGCCCTGCCCGTTCGTTCTCCCGCCCTGAATGTCCTGCGGAGCCCGGAGCGGCCCCGGTGGCAGCGGGGCGGGACGTTGAGTCCGGCGCTGGGCCTTGGGGGTTCCCAATCCCCAGCATTGCTGCGCCAGGCTCCTTGGGAGGGGCCCCTTGGGGGCCGACCTAGGGTTAGGGTTAGCCCCCAGGAGGGCGGCAGGCCTGATCCGCAGGTTGTGCGGTGAGCTTAGGGTCGGTCCAAGGTGAGGGAGCTGGGGAGGGGGAGCGTGGGCCCAAGCATTTTGGCGCAGGGGGAATTCGAATGTTGCCAGGGTCTGGGAGGGCCCTGCCTGTTCTCCCGCCCTCAATAACCGGCAGTGACCCTAGCGGCATGGTTGGTGGCGGGGCGGGAAGGTGAGTCCGGTACTGGGGCTCGGGGGTCCCCAATCCCCGGCTTTGCTGTGCCAGGCCCCTTTGGGGGGGCCCTTCGGGGAACGAGATAGGGTTAGGTTTAGCCCCCAGGAGGCCGGCAGGACCGATCCGTCGGCTGTGCGGCCAGCGGAGGGGCGGGCCGAGGTGAGAGCGCTGGCGAACGGGAGCGTGGGACCAAGCGTTTTGTCGTGGGGTCCTTCGATGTTCGCCGGGGCTTGGAGGGCCCTGCCCGTTCTCCTGCCCTGAATGACCGGCGGCGCCCCTAGCGACCCGGGTGGCGGCGGGACAGCAGGGTGAGTCCGGCGCCTGGGCTCTGTGTCCCCAATCCCTGGCTTTCCTGCGCCAGTCACCTTCGGAGGGGCCCCTTGGGGGCCAACGTAGGGTTAGGGTTAGCCCCCAGGAGGCCGGCAGGCCCGATCCGCAGGTTGTGCGGCTAGCGCAGGGTCGGGCCAAGGTGAGGGAGCTGGGGAGGGGGAGCGTGGGCCCAAGCATTTTGGCTTGGGAGGCCTTTGAAGATTGCTTCGGGCTGGGAGGGTCCTGTCCATTCTCCCGCCCTGAATGACCGGCCACAGCATTTGCGGCCCGGGTGGTGGAGGGGAAGCAGGTGAGTCCAGGGATGGGCCTCGGGGGTCCCCAATCCCTGGTGTTACGGCGCCAGGCCCCTTGGGAGGGAGGCTTGTACTTCCTATCCGCCGGTTGTGTGGCGAGCCGAGGTGAGTGCGCCGGCGAGCTAGAGCGTGGGCCCAAGGGTTTTTGCGCGGGGGACCTTCGAAAGTCGCCAGGGTCTTGGAGGGCCCTGCCCATTCGTTCTCCCGCCCTGAATGACCGGCAGTGACCCTAGCGGCACGGTTGGCGGCGGGGCGGGAAGGTGAGTCCGGCGCTGGGACTCGGGGGACCCAATCCCCGGCTTTGCTGTGCCAGGCCCCTTGGGGGGCCCTTCGGGGAACGAGATAGGGTTAGGTTTAGCCCCCAGGAGGCCGGCAGGACCGATCCGTCGGCTGTGCGGCCAGCGGAGGGGCGGGCCGAGGTGAGAGCGCTGGCGAACGGGAGCGTGGGACCAAGCGTTTTGTCATGGGGTCCTTCGATGTTCGCCGGGGCTTGGAGGGCCCTGCCCGTTCTCCTGCCCTGAATGACCGGCGGCGCCCCTAGCGACCCGGGTGGCGGCAGGGCAGCAGGGTGAGTCCGGCGCTTGGGCCCTGTGTCCCCAATCCCTGGCTTTCCTGCGCCAGTCACCTTGGGAGGGGCCCCTCGGGGGCCGATGTAGCGTTAGGGTTAGCCCCCAGGAGGCCGGCAGGCCCAATCCGCAGGTTGTGCAGCGAGTGCAGGGTCCGGCGGAGGTGAGGGAGCTGTGGAGGAGGAGCATGGGCCCAAGCTTTTTGGCGTGGGAGGCCTTTGAAGATTGCTGAGGGCTGGGAGGGTCCTGCCCATTCTCCCGCCCTGAATGACCGGCCACAGCACTTGCGGCCCGGGTGGTGGAGGGGGCAGCAGATGAGTCCAGGGATGGGGCTCGGGGGTCCCCAATCCCTGGTGTTGCAGCGCCAGGCCCCTTGGGAGGGACGCTTGCAGGCCCTATCCGCCGGGTGTGCGGCGAGCTGAGGTGAGTGCGCTGGCGAGCTAGAACGTGGGCCCAAGCGTTTTGGCGCGGGGGACCTTCGAAAGTTGCCGGGGGCTTGGAGGGGCCTGGCGGTTCTCCCTCCCTGAATGACCTGCGGAGCCCGGAGCGGCCCGTTTGGCGGCGGGGCGGGACTTTGAGTCCGGCGCTGGGCCTCGGGGGTCCCCAATCCCCGGCTTTGCTGTGCCAGGCCCCTTGGGGGGCCCTTCGGGGAACGAGATAGGGTTAGGTTTAGCCCCCAGGAGGCCGGCAGGACCGATCCGTCGGCTGTGCGGCCAGCGGAGGGGCGGGCCGAGGTGAGAGCGCTGGCGAACGGGAGCGTGGGACCAAGCCTTTTGTCGTGGGGTCCTTCGATGTTCCCGGGGCTTGGAGGGCCCTGCCCGTTCTCCTGCCCTGAATGACCGGCGGAGCCCTAGCGAACCGGGTGGCGGCAGGGCAGCAGGGTGAGTCCGGCGCCTGGGTTCTGTGTCCCCAATCCCTGGCTTTCCTGCGCCAGTCACCTTGGGAGGGGCCCCTTGGGGGCCGACGTAGGGTTAGGGTTAGCCCCAGGAGGCCGGCAGGCCCGATCCGCAGGTTGTGCGAGGAGCGCAGGTTCAGGCCGAGGTGAGGGAGCTGGTGAGGGGGAGCGTGGGCCCAAGCGTTTTGGCGTGGGCGGCCTTTGAAAATTGCTGAGGGCTGGGAGGGTCCTGCCCATTCTCCCGCCCTGAATGACCGGCCACAGCACTTGCGCCCGGGTGGTGGAGGGGCAGCAGGTGAGTCCAGGGATGGGGCTCGGGGGTCCCCAATCCCTGGTGTTGCGGCGCCAGGCCCCTTGGGAGGGAGGCTTGTAGGTCCTATCCGCCGGTTGTGTGGCGAGCCGAGGTGAGTGCGCCGGCGAGCTAGAGCGTGGGCCCAAGGGTTTTTGCGCGGGGGACTTTCGAAAGTCGTCGGGGACTTGGAGGGCCCTGCCCGTTCGTTCTCCCGCCCTGAATGACCTGCGGAGCCCGGAGCGGCCCGGGTGGCGGCAGGGCGGGACTTTGAGTCCGGCGTTGGGGCCCGGGGGTCCCCAATCCCCGGTTGGCTGTGCCAGGCCGCTTGGGGGGGCCCCTCGGGGAACGAGATAGGGTTAGGTTTAGCCCCCAGGAGGCCGGCAGGACCGATCCGTCGGCTGTGCGGCCAGCGGAGGGGCGGGCCGAGGTGAGAGCGCTGGCGAACGGGAGCGTGGGACCAAGCGTTTTGTCGTGGGGTCCTTCGATGGTCGCCGGGGCTTGGAGGGCCCTGCCCGTTCTCCTGCCCTGAATGACCGGCGGCGCCCCTAGCGACCCGGGTGGCGGCAGGGCAGCAGGGTGAGTCCGGCGCTTGGGCCCTGTGTCCCCAATCCCTGGCTTTCCTGCGCCAGTCACCTTGGGAGGGGCCCCTCGGGGGCCGAAGTAGCGTTAGGGTTAGCCCCCAGGAGGCCGGCAGGCCCGATCCGCAGGTTGTGCAGCGAGTGCAGGGTCGGGCGGAGGTGAGGGAGCTGTGGAGGAGGAGCATGGGCCCAAGCTTTTTGGCGTGGGAGGCCTTTGAAGATTGCTGAGGGCTGGGAGGGTCCTGCCCATTCTCCCGCCCTGAATGACCGGCCACAGCACTTGCGGCCCGGGTGGTGGAGGGGCAGCAGGTGAGTCCAGGGATGGGGCTCGGGGGTCCCCAATCCCTGGTGTTGCGGCGCCAGGCCCCTTGGGAGGGAGGCTTGTAGGTCCTATCCGCCGGGTGTGCGGCGAGCCGAGGTGAGTGCGCCGGCGAGCTAGAGCGTGGGCCCAAGGGTTTTTTTCGCGGGGGACTTTCGAAAGTCGCCGGGGACTTGGAGGGCCCTGCCCGTTCGTTCTCCCGCCCTGAATGTCCTGCGGAGCCCGGAGCGGCCCCGGTGGCAGCGGGGCGGGACGTTGAGTCTGGCGCTGGGCCTTGGGGGTTCCCAATCCCCAGCATTGCTGCGCCAGGCTCCTTGGGAGAGGCCCCTTGGGGGCCGACCTAGGGTTAGGGTTAGCCCCCAGGAGGGCGGCAGGCCTGATCCGCAGGTTGTGCGGTGAGCTTAGGGTCGGTCCAAGGTGAGGGAGCTGGGGAGGGGGAGCGTGGGCCCAAGCATTTTGGCGCAGGGGGAATTCGAATGTTGCCAGGGTCTGGGAGGGCCCTGCCTGTTCTCCCGCCCTCAATAACCGGCAGTGACCCTAGCGGCATGGTTGGTGGCGGGGCGGGAAGGTGAGTCCGGTACTGGGGCTCGGGGGTCCCCAATCCCCGGCTTTGCTGTGCCAGGCCCCTTTGGGGGGGCCCTTCGGGGAACGAGATAGGGTTAGGTTTAGCCCCCAGGAGGCCAGCAGGACCGATCCGTCGGCTGTGCGGCCAGCGGAGGGGCGGGCCGAGGTGAGAGCGCTGGCGAACGGGAGCGTGGGACCAAGCGTTTTGTCGTGGGGTCCTTCGATGTTCGCCGGGGCTTGGAGGGCCCTGCCCGTTCTGCCCTGAATGACCGGCGGCGCCCCTAGCGACCCGGGGTGGCGGCGGGACAGCAGGGTGAGTCCGGCGCCTGGGCTCTGTGTCCCCAATCCCTGGCTTTCCTGCGCCAGTCACCTTCGGAGGGGCCCCTTGGGGGCCAACGTAGGGTTAGGGTTAGCCCCCAGGAGGCCGGCAGGCCCGATCCGCAGGTTGTGGGGCGAGCGCAGGGTCGGGCCAAGGTGAGGGAGCTGGGGAGGGGGAGCGTGGGCCCAAGCATTTTGGCTTGGGAGGCCTTTGAAGATTGCTTCGGGCTGGGAGGGTCCTGTCCATTCTCCCGCCCTGAATGACCGGTCACAGCACTTGCAGCCCGGGTGGTGGAGGGGCAGCAGGTGAGTCCAGGTATGGGCCTCGGGGGTCCCCAAACCCTGGTGTTGCGGCGCCAGGCCCCTTGGGAGGGAGGCTTGTACTTCCTATCCGCCGGTTGTGTGGCGAGCCGAGGTGAGTGCGCCGGCGAGCTAGAGCGTGGGCCCAAGGGTTTTTGCGCGGGGGACCTTCGAAAGTCGCCGGGGACTTGGAGGGCCCTGCCCGTTCGTTCTCCCGCCCTGAATGACCGGCAGTGACCCTAGTGGCACGGTTGGCGGCGGGGCGGGAAGGTGAGTCCGGCGCTGGGGCTCGGGGGTCCCCAATCCCCGGCTTTGCTGTGCCAGGCCCCTTGGGGGGCCCTTCGGGGAACGAGATAGGGTTAGGTTTAACCCCCAGGAGGCCGGCAGGACCGATCCGTCGGCTGTGCGGCCAGCGGAGGGGCGGGCCGAGGTGAGAGCGCTGGCGAGCGGGAGGGGGGGGGCCAAGCGTTATGTCGTGGGGTCCTTCGATGTTCCCGGGGCTTGGAGGGCCCTGCCCGTTCTCCTGCCCTGAATGACCGGCGGCGCCCTAGCGACCCGGGTGGCGACAGGGCAGCAGGGTGAGTCCGGCGCCTGGGTTCTGTGTCCCCAATCCCTGGCTTTCCTGCGCCAGTCACCTTGGGAGGGGCCCCTTGGGGGCCGAGGTAGTGTTAGGGTTAGCCCCAGGAGGCCGGCAGGCCCGATCCGCAGGTTGTTCGGCGAGCACAGAGTCGGGCGGAGGTGAGGGAGCTGGGGAGGGGAGCGTGGCCCAAGCGTTTTGGCGTGGGAGGCCTTTGAAGATTGCTGAGGGCTGGGAGGGTCCTACCCATTCTCCCGCCCTGAATGACCGGCCACAGCACTTGCGGCCGGGGTGGTGGAGGGGCAGCAGGTGAGTCCAGGGATGGGGCTCGGGGGTCACCAATCCCTGGTGTTGCGGCGCCATGCCCCTTGGGAGGGAGGCTTGTAGGTCCTATCTGCCGGTTGAGCGGCGAGCCGAGGTGCGTGCGCCGGCGAGTTAGAGCGTGGGCCCAAGCGTTTTGGCGCGGTGGACCTTCAAAGTCGCCAGGGGCTTGGAGGGCCCTGGTGGTTCTCCCGCCCTGAATGACCTGCGGAGCCCGGAGCGGCCAGGGTGGCAGCGGGGCGGGACTTTGAGTCTGGCGCTGGGCCTCGGGGGTCCCCAATCCCCAGCGTTGCGGCGCCAGGCTCCTTGGGAGGGGCCCCTTGGGGGCCCAGGAAGGGTTAGGGTTAGCCCCCAGGAGGCCGGCAGGCCCGATCCGCAGGTTGTGAGGCGAGCACAGGGTCAGGCCAAGGTGAGGGAGCTGGGGAGGGGGAGCGTGGGCCCAAGCGTTTTGTCGTGGGAGGCCTTTGAAGATTGCTGAGGGCTGGGAGGGTCCTGCCCATTCTCCCGCCCTGAATGACCAGCCATAGAACTTGCGGCCCGGGTGGTGGAGGGGCAGCAGGTGAGTCCTGGAATGGGGCTCGGGGGTCCCCAATACCTGGTGTTTAGGCGCCAGGCCCCATGGGAGGGAGGCTTGTAAGTCCTATCCGCCGGTTGTGCGGCGAGCCGAGGTGAGTGCGGCGGCGAGCTAGAGCGTGGGCCCAAGCGTTTTGGCGCGGGGGACCTTCAAAGTCGCCCGGGGCTTGGAGGGCCCTGGTGGTTCTCCCGCCCTGAATGACCTGCGGAGCCCGGAGCGGCCAGGGTGGCAGCGGGGCGGGACTTTGAGTCCGGCGCTGAGCCTCGGGGGTCCCCAATCCCCAGGGTTGCGGCGCCAGGCTCCTTGGGAGGGGCCCCTTGGGGGCCTAGGTAGGGTTAGGGTTAGCCCCCAGGAGGCCGGCAGGCCCGATCCGCAGGTTGTGAGGCGAGCAAAGTGTCGGGCCAAGGTGAGGGAGCTTTGGAGGGGGAGCGTGGGCCCAAGCGTTTTGGCGCGGGGGACCTTCAAAGTCGTCGGGGGCTTGGAGGGGCCTGGAGGTTCTCCCTCCCTGAATATCCTGCGGAGCCCGGAGCGGCCCTTATGGCGGCGGGGCGGGGACTTTGAGTCCGGCGCTGGGCCTCGGGGGTCCCCAATCCCCAGCGTTGCAGCGCCAGGCTGCTTGGGAGGGGCCCCTCAAGGGCCTACCTAGGGTTAGGGTTAGCCCCCAGGAGGCCGGCAGGCAGGATCCGCAGGTTGTGCTGTGAGCGCAGGGTCGGGCCAAGGTGAGGGAGCTGGGGAGGGGGAGCGTGGGCCCAAGCATTTTGGCTTGGGAGGCCTTTGAAGATTGCTGCGGGCTGGGAGGGTCCTGTCCATTCTCCCGCCCTGAATGACCGGCCACAGCATTTGCGTCCCGGGTGGTGGAGGGGAAGCAGGTGAGTCCAGGGATGGGCCTCGGGGGTCCCCAATCCCTGGTGTTACGGCGCCAGGCCCCTTGGGAGGGAGGCTTGTACTTCCTATCCGCCGGTTGTGTGGCGAGCCGAGGTGAGTGCGCCGGCGAGCTAGAGCGTGGGCCCAAGGGTTTTTGCGCGGGGGACCTTCGAAAGTCGCCAGGGACTTGGAGGGCCCTGCCCATTCGTTCTCCCGCCCTGAATGACTGGCAGTGACCCTAGCGGCACGGTTGGCGGCGGGGCGGGAAGGTGAGTCCGGCGCTGGGACTCGGGGGACCCAATCCCCGGCTTTGCTGTGCCAGGCCCCTTGGGGGGCCCTTCGGGGAACGAGATAGGGTTAGGTTTAGCCCCCAGGAGGCCGGCAGGACCGATCCGTCGGCTGTGCGGCCAGCGGAGGGGGCGGGCCGAGGTGAGAGCGCTGGCGAACGGGAGCGTGGGACCAAGCGTTTTGTCATGGGGTCCTTCGATGTTCGCCGGGGCTTGGAGGGCCCTGCCCGTTCTCCTGCCCTGAATGACCGGTGGCGCCCCTAGCGACCCGGGGGTGGCGGCAGGGCAGCAGGGTGAGTCCGGCGCTTGGGCCCTGTGTCCCCAATCCCTGGCTTTCCTGCGCCAGTCACCTTGGGAGGGGCCCCTCGGGGGCCGATGTAGCGTTAGGGTTAGCCCCCAGGAGGCCGGCAGGCCTGATCCGCAGGTTGTGCAGCGAGTGCAGGGTCCGGCGGAGGTGAGGGAGCTGTGGAGGAGGAGCATGGGCCCAAGCTTTTTGGCGTGGGAGGCCTTTGAAGATTGCTGAGGGCTGGGAGGGTCCTGCCCATTCTCCCGCCCTGAATGACCGGCCACAGCACTTGCGGCCCGGGTGGTGGAGGGGGCAGCAGGTGAGTCCAGGGATGGGGCTCGGGGGTCCCCAATCCCTGGTGTTGCAGCGCCAGGCCCCTTGGGAGGGACGCTTGCAGGCCCTATCCGCCGGGTGTGCGGCGAGCTGAGGTGAGTGCGCTGGCGAGCTAGAACGTGGGCCCAAGCGTTTTGGCGCGGGGGGACCTTCGAAAGTCGCCGGGGGCTTGGAGGGGCCTGGCGGTTCTCCCTCCCTGAATATCCTGCGGAGCCCGGAGCGGCCCGTTTGGCGGCGGGGCGGGACTTTGAGTCCGGCGCTGGGGCTCGGGGGTCCCCAATCCCCGGCTTTGCTGTGCCAGGCCCTTGGGGGGGCCCTTCGGGGAACGAGATAGGGTTAGGTTTAGCCCCCAGGAGGCCGGCAGGACCGATCCGTCGGCTGTGCGGCCAGCGGAGGGGCGGGCCGAGGTGAGAGCGCTGGCGAGCGGGAGCGTGGGACCAAGCCTTTTGTCGTGGGGTCCTTCGATGTTCCCGGGGCTTGGAGGGCCCTGCCCGTTCTCCTGCCCTGAATGACCGGCGGCGCCCTAGCGAACCGGGGTGGCGGCAGGGCAGCAGGGTGAGTCCGGCGCCTGGGTTCTGTGTCCCCAATCCCTGGCTTTCCTGCGCCAGTCACCTTGGGAGGGGCCCCTTGGGGGCCGACGTAGGGTTAGGGTTAGCCCCAGGAGGCCGGCAGGCCCGATCCGCAGGTTGTGCGAGGAGCGCAGGTTCAGGCCGAGGTGAGGGAGCTGGTGAGGGGGAGCGTGGGCCCAAGCGTTTTGGCGTGGGCGGCCTTTGAATATTGCTGAGGGCTGGGAGGGTCCTGCCCATTCTCCCGCCCTGAATGACCGGCCACAGCACTTGCGCCCGGGTGGTGGAGGGGCAGCAGGTGAGTCCAGGGATGGGGCTCGGGGGTCCCCAATCCCTGGTGTTGCGGCGCCAGGCCCCTTGGGAGGGAGGCTTGTAGGTCCTATCCGCCGGTTGTGTGGCGAGCCGAGGTGAGTGCGCAGGCGAGCTAGAGCGTGGGCCCAAGGGTTTTTGCGCGGGGGACTTTCGAAAGTCGTCGGGGACTTGGAGGGCCCTGCCCGTTCGTTCTCCCGCCCTGAATGACCTGCGGAGCCCGGAGCGGCCCGGGTGGCGGCAGGGCGGGACTTTGAGTCCGGCGTTGGGGCCCGGGGGTCCCCAATCCCCGGCTTGGCTGTGCCAGGCCGCTTGGGGGGGCCCCTCGGGGAACGAGATAGGGTTAGGGTTAGCCCCCAGGAGGCCGGCAGGCCCGATCCGCAGGTTGTGCAGCGAGTGCAGGGTCCGGCGGAGGTGAGGGAGCTGTGGAGGAGGAGCATGGGCCCAAGCTTTTTGGCGTGGGAGGCCTTTGAAGATTGCTGAGGGCTGGGAGGGTCCTGCCCATTCTCCCGCCCTGAATGACCGGCCACAGCACTTGCGGCCCGGGTGGTGGAGGGGCAGCAGGTGAGTCCAGGGATGGGGCTTGGGGGTCCCCAATCCCTGGTGTTGCAGCGCCAGGCCCCTTGGGAGGGACGCTTGCAGGCCCTATCCGCCGGGTGTGCGGCGAGCCGAGGTGAGTGCGCTGGCGAGCTAGAGCGTGGGCCCAAGCGTTTTGGCGCGGGGGGACCTTCGAAAGTCGCCGGGGGCTTGGAGGGGCCTGGCGGTTCTCCCTCCCTGAATATCCTGCGGAGCCCGGAGCGGCCCGTTTGGCGGCGGGGCGGGACTTTGAGTCCGGCGCTGGGCCTCGGGGGTCCCCAATCCCCAGCGTTGCGGCGCCAGGCTGCTTGGGAGGGGCCCCTCAAGGGCCTACCTAGGGTTAGGGTTAGCCCCCAGGAGGCCGGCAGGCCCGATCCGCAGGTTGTGCGGCGAGCGCAGGGTCCGGCCAAGGTGAGGGAGCTGGGGAGGGGGAGCATGGGCCCAAGCATTTTGGCTTGGGAGGCCTTTGAAGATTGCTGCGGGCTGGGAGGGTCCTGTCCATTCTCCCGACCTGAATGACCGGCCACAGCACTTGCGGCCCGGGTGGTGGAGGGGCAGCAGGTGAGTCCAGGGATGGGCCTTGGGGGTCCCCAATCCCTGGTGTTGCGGCGCCAGGCCCCTTGGGAGGGAGGCTTGAACTTCCTATCCGCCGGTTGTGTGGCGAGCCGAGGTGAGTGCGCCGGCGAGCTAGAGCGTGGGCCCAAGGGTTTTTGCGCGGGGGACCTTCGAAAGTCGCCAGGGACTTGGAGGGCCCTGCCCGTTCGTTCTCCCGCCCTGAATGACCGGCAGTGACCCTAGCGGCACGGTTGGCGGCGGGGCGGGAAGGTGAGTCCGGCGCTGGGGCTCGGGGGTCCCCAATCCCCGGCTTTGCTGTGCCAGGCCCCTTGGGGGGCCCTTTGGGGAACGAGATAGGGTTAGGTTTAGCCCCCAGGAGGCCGGCAGGACCGATCCGTCGGCTGTGCGGCCAGCGGAGGGGGCGGGCCGAGGTGAGAGCGCTGTGGAGCTAGAGCGTGGGCCCAAGCGTTTTGGCGCGGGGGACCTTCGAAAGTCGCCGGGGGCTTGGAGGGGCCTGGCGGTTCTCCCTCCCTGAATATCCTGCGGAGCCCGGAGCGGCCCGTTTGGCGGCGGGGCGGGACTTTGAGTCCGGCGCTGGGCCTCGGGGGTCCCCAATCCCCAGCGTTGCGGCGCCAGGCTGCTTGGGAGGGGTCCCTCAAGGGCCTACCTAGGGTTAGGGTTAGCCCCCAGGAGGCCGGCAGGCCCGATCCGCAGGTTGTGCGGCGAGCTCAGGTTCAGGCCCAGGTGAGGGAGCTGGGGAGGGGGAGCGTGGGCCCAAGCGTTTTGGCGTGGGAAGCCTTTGAAGATTGCTGAGGGCTGGGAGGGTCCTGCCCATTCTCCCGCCCTGAATGACCGGCGACAGCACTTGCGCCCGGGTGGTGGAGGGGCAGCAGGTGAGTCCAGGGATGGGGCTCGGGGGTCCCCAATCCCCGGCTTTGCTGTGCCAGGCCCCTTGGGGGGGCCCTTCGGGGAACGAGATAGGGTTAGGTTTAGCCCCCAGGAGGCCAGCACGACCGATCCGTCGGCTGTGCGGCCAGCGGAGGGGCGGGCCGAGGTGAGAGCGCTGGCGAACGGGAGCGTGGGACCAAGCGTTTTGTCGTGGGGTCCTTCGATGTTCGCCGGGGCTTGGAGGGCCCTGCCCGTTCTCCTGCCCTGAATGACCGGCGGCGCCCCTAGCGACCCAGGTGGCGGCAGGGCAGCAGGGTGAGTCCGGCGCCTGGGCTCTGTGTCCCCAATCCCTGGCTTTCCTGCGCCAGTCACCTTGGGAGGGGCCCCTTGGGGGCCGACATAGGGTTAGGGTTAGACCCCAGGAGGCCGGCAGGCCCGATCCGCAGTTTGTGAGGCGAGCACAGGGTCAGGCCAAGGTGAGGGAGCTGGGGAGGGGGAGCGTGGGCCCAAGCGTTTTGTCGTGGGAGGCCTTTGAAGATTGCTGAGGGCTGGGAGGGTCCTGCCCATTCTCCCGCCCTGAATGACCGGCCATAGAACTTGCGGCCCGGGTTGTGGAGGGGCAGCAGGTGAGTCCAGGAATGGGGCTCGGGGGTCCCCAATACCTGGTGTTTCGGCGCCAGGCCCCATGGGAGGGAGGCTTGTAGGTCCTATCCGCCGGTTGTGCGGCGAGCCGAGGTGAGTGCGGCGGCGAGCTAGAGCGTGGGCCCAAGCGTTTTGGCGCGGGGTTCCTTCAAAGTCGCCCGGGGCTTGGAGGGCCCTGTTGGTTCTCCCGCCCTGAATGACCTGCGGAGCCCGGAGCGTCCAGGGTGGCAGCGGGGCGGGACTTTGAGTCCGGCGCTGGGCCTCGGGGGTCCCCAATCCCCAGGGTTGCGGCGCCAGGCTCCTTGGGAGGGGCCCCTTGGGGGCCTAGGTAGGGTTAGGGTTAGCCCCCAGGAGGCCGGCAGTCCCGATCCGCAGGTTGTGAGGTGAGCACAGGGTCAGGCCAAGGTGAGGGAGCTGGGGAGGGGGAGCGTGGGCCCAAGCGTTATGGCGTGGGGGACCTTCAAAGTCGCCGGGGGCTTGGAGGGCCCTGGCGGTTCTCCCGCCCTGAATGACCTGCGGAGCCCGGAGCTGCCCGGTTGGCGGCGGGGCGGGACTTTGAGTCCGGCGCTGGGGCTCGGGGGTCCCCAATTCCCGGCTTTGCTGTGCCAGGCCCCTTTGGGGGGCCCTTTGGGGAACGAGATAGGATTAGGTTTAGCCCCCAGGAGGCCGGCAGGACCGATCCGTAGGCTGTGCGGCCAGCGGAGGGGCGGGCCGAGGTGAGAGCGCTGGCGAGCGGGAGCGTGGGACCAAGCGTTTTGTCGTGGGGTCCTTCGATGGTCGCCGGGGCTTGGAGGGCCCTGCCCGTTCTCCTGCCCTGAATGACCGGCGGCGCCCCTAGCAACCCGGGTGGCGGCAGGGCAGCAGGGTGAGTCCGGCGCCTGGGTTCTGTGTCCCCAATCCCTGGCTTTCCTGCGCCAGTCACCTTGGGAGGGGCCCTGGGGTCCGACCTAGGTTTAGGGTTAGCCCCAGGTGGCCGGCAGGCCCGATCCGCAGGTTGTGCGAGGAGCGCAGGTTCAGGCCGAGGTGAGGGAGCTGGTGAGGGGGAGCGTGGGCCCAAGGGTTTTGGCGTGGGCGGCCTTTGAAAATTTCTGAGGGCTGGGAGGGTCCTGCCCATTCTCCCGCCCTGAATGACCGGCCACAGCACTTGCGGCCCCGGGTGGTGGAGGGGAAGCAGGTGAGTCCAGGGATGGAGCTCGGGGGTCCCCAATCCCTGGTGTTGCGGCGCCATGCCCCTTGGGAGGGAGGCTTGTAGGTCCTATCTGCCGGTTGAGTGGCGAGCCGAGGTGAGTGCGCCGGCGAGTTAGAGCTTGGGCCCAAGCGTTTTGGCGCGGGGGACCTTCAAAGTCGCCCGGGGCTTGGAGGGCCCTGGTGGTTCTCCCGCCCTGAATGACCTGCGGAGCCCGGAGTGGCCAGGGTGGCAGCGGGGCGGGACTTTGAGTCTGGCGCTGGGCCTCGGGGGTCCCCAATCCCCAGCGTTGCGGCGCCAGGCTCCTTGGGAGGGGCCCCTTGGGGGCCCAGGTAGGGTTAGGGTTAGCCCCCAGGAGGCCGGCAGGCCCGATCCGCAGGTTGTGAGGCGAGCACAGGGTCGGGTCAAGGTGAGGGAGCTGGGGAGGGGGAGCGTGGGCCCAAGCGTTTTGTCGTGGGAGGCCTTTGAAGATTGCTGAGGGCTGGGAGGGTCCTGCCCATTCTCCCGCGCTGAATGACCGGCCATAGATCTTGCGGCCCGGGTGGTGGAGGGGCAGCAGGTGAGTCCAGGAATGGGGCTCGGGGGTCCCCAATACCTGGTGTTTCGGCCCCAGGCCCCATGGGAGGGAGGCTTGTAGGTCCTATCCGCCGGTTGTGCGGCGAGCCGAGGTGAGTGCGGCGGCGAGCTAGAGCGTGGGCCCAAGCGTTTTGGCGCGGGGGACCTTCAAAGTCGCCCGGGGCTTGAAGGGCCCTGGTGGTTCTCCCGCCCTGAATGACCTGCGGAGTCCGGAGCGGCCAGGGTGGCAGCGGGTGGGACTTTGAGTCCGGCGCTGGGCCTCGGGGGTCCCCAATCCCCAGCGTTGCGGCGCCAGGCTCCTTGGGAGGGGCCCCTTGGGGGCCTAGGTAGGGTTAGGGTTAGCCCCCAGGAGGCCGGCAGGCCCAGTCCGCAGGTTGTGAGGCGAGCACAGGGACGGGCCAAGGTGAGGGAGCTGGGGAGGGGGAGCGTGGGCCAAAGCGTTTTGGCGCGGGGGACCTTCAAAGTCGCGGGGGGCTTGGAGGGCCCTGGCGGTTCTCCCGCCCTGAATGACCTGCGGAGCCCGGAGCGGCCCGGGTGGCGGCGGGGCGGGACTTTGAGTCCGGCGTTGGGGCTCGGGGTTCCCCAATCCCCGGCTTGGCTGTGCCAGGCCGCTTGGGGGGGCCCCTCGGGGAACGAGATAGGGTTAGGTTTAGCCCCGAGGAGGCCGGCAGGACCGATCCGTCGGCTGTGCGGCCAGCGGAGGGGCGGGCCGAGGTGAGAGCGCTGTGGAGCTAGAGCGTGGGCCCAAGCGTTTTGGCGCGGGGGACCTTCGAAAGTCGCCGGGGGCTTGGAGGGCCCTGGTGGTTCTCCCGCCCTGAATGACCGGCGGCGCCCCTAGCAACCCGGGTGGCGGCAGGGCAGCAGGGTGAGTCCGGCGCCTGGGTTCTGTGTCCCCAATCCCTGGCTTTCCTGCGCCAGTCACCTTGGGAGGGGCCCTGGGGTCCGACCTAGGTTTAGGGTTAGCCCCAGGTGGCCGGCAGGCCCGATCCGCCCATTGTTTGGCGAGCGGAGGGGAAGGCCAAGGTGAGGGCGCTGGCGAGGGGGAGCGTGGGCCCAAGCGTTTTGCCTCGGGGGGCCTTCGAATGTCGCTGGAGGCTCGGAGAGCCCTGTGCGTTCTCCCGCCCTGAATGACCGGAGTCGCCCCTAGGGGCCCAGTTGGCGGCGGTCCCGCAGGAAGAGTCCGGCGCGGCGGTTCGGGGGACCCAATCCCAGGCCTTTTGGCACCATTCCCCTTGGGAGCGGCCCCTTGGGGGCCGACCTAGGGATAGGGTTAGGCCTCAGGAGGCCGGCAGGCCTGATCCGCAGGCTGTGCGGAGAGCGGAGGGGCAGGTCGAGGTGAGGGCGCTGGTGAGCGGGAGCGTGTGCCCAAGCGTTTTGGCGCGGGAGGCCTTCGAAGGTTGCCGGGGTCTGGCAGGGCCCTGCCTGTTCTCCCGCCCTCAATGACCGGCAGTGACCCTAGCGGCACGGTTGGCGGCGGGGCGGGAAGGTGAGTCCGGCGCTGGGGCTCGGGGGTCCCCAATCCCCGGCTTTGCTGTGCCAGGCCCCTTGGGGGGGCCCTTCGGGGAACGAGATAGGGTTAGGTTTAGACCCCAGGAGGCCGGCAGGACCGATCCGTCGGCTGTGCGGCCAGCGGAGGGGCGGGCCGAGGTGAGAGCGCTGGCGAACGGGAACGTGGGACCAAGCGTTTTGTCGTGGGGTCCTTCGATGTTCGCCGGGGCTTGGAGGGCCCTGCCCGTTCTCCTGCCCTGAATGACCGGCGGCGCCCCTAGCGACCCGGGTGGCGGCGGGACAGCAGGGTGAGTCCGGCGCCTGGGCTCTGTGTCCCCAATCCCTGGCTTTCCTGCGCCAGTCACCTTGGGAGGGGCCCCTTGGGGGCCAACGTAGGGTTAGGGTTAGCCCCAGGAGGCCGGCAGGCCCGATCCGCAGGTTGTGCGAGGAGCGCAGGTTCAGGCCTAGGTGAGGGAGCTGGTGAGGGGCAGCGTGGGCCCAAGCGTTTTGGCGTGGGCGGCCTTTGAAAATTGCTGAGGACTGGGAGGGTCCTGCCCATTCTCCCGCCCTGAATGACCAGCCACAGCACTTGCGGCCCGGGTGGTGGAGGGGCAGCAGGTGAGTCCTGGGATGGAGCTCGGGGGTCCCCAATCCCTGGTGTTGCGGCACCAGGCCCCTTGGAGGGAGGCTTGTAGGTCCTATCCGCCGGTTGTGCGGCGAGCCGAGGTGAGTGTGCCAGCGAGCTAGAGCGTGGGCCCAAGCGTTTTGGCGCCGGGGACCTTCAAAGTCGCTGGGGGCTTGGAGGGCCCTGGCGGTTCTCCCGCCCTAAATGACCTGCGGAGCCCGAAGCGGCCCGGGTGGCGGCGGGGCGGGACTTTGAGTCCAGCGCTGGGCCTCGGGGGTCCCCAATCCCCAGCGATGCGGCGCCAGGATACTTGGGAGGGGCCTCTCAAGGGCCGACCTAGGGTTAGGGTTAGCCCCCAGAAGGCCGGCAAGCCCAATCCGCCAGCTGTGTGGTGAGCCGAGGGGCGGGCCAAGGTAAGGGCGCTGCTTAGTGGGAGCATAGGCCCAAGCGATTGGGCGCGGGAGGCCTTTGGAGGTTGCTGGGGTCTGGGAGGGCCCTGCCTGTTCTCCCGCCCTCAATGACCAGCAGTGAACCTAGCGGCACGGTTGCTGGCGGGGCTGGAAGGTGAGTCCGGCGCTGGGGCTCGGGGGTCCCCAATCCCCAGCGTTGCGGCGCCAGGCTCCTTGGGAGGGGCCCCTTGGGGGCCGACCTAGGGTTAGGGTTAGCCCCCAGGAGGGCGGCAGGCCCGATCCGCAGGTTGTGCGGTGAGCACAGGGTCGGTCCAAGGTGAGGGAGCTGGGGAGGGGGAGCGTGGGCCCAAGCATTTTGGCGCAGGGGGAATTCGAATGTTGCCAGGGTCTGGGAGGGCCCTGCCTGTTCTCCCGCCCTCAATAACCGGCAGTGACCCTAGCGGCATGGTTGGTGGCGGGGCGGGAAGGTGAGTCCGGTGCTGGGGCTCGGGGGTCCCCAATCCCCGGCTTTGCTGTGCCAGGCCCCTTTGGGGGGGCCCTTCGGGGAACGAGATAAGGTTAGGTTTAGCCCCCAGGAGGCCGGCAGGACCGATCCGTCGGCTGTGCGGCCAGCGGAGGGGCGGGCCGAGGTGAGAGCGCTGGCGAGCTGGAGCGTGGGACCAAGCGTTTTGTCGTGGGGTCCTTCGAAGCTCGCCGGGGCTTGGAGGGCCCTGCCCGTTGTCCTGCCCTGAATGACCGGCGGCGCCCCTAGCGACCCGGGTGGCGGCAGGGAAGCAGGGTGAGTCCGGCGCCTGGGCTCTGTGTCCCCAATCCTTGGCTTTCCTGCGCCAGTCACCTTGGGAGGGGCCCCTTGGGGGCCGACATAGGGTTAGGGTTAGCCCCAGGAGGCAGGCAGGCCCGATCCGCAGGTTGTGCGGCGAGTGCAGGTTCAGGCCGAGGTGAGGGAGCTGGGGAGGGGGAGCGTGGGCCCAAGCGTTTTGGCGTGGGAGGCCTTTGAAGATTGCTGAGGGCTGTGAGGGTCCTGCCCATTCTCCCGCCCTGAATGACCGGCCACAGCACTTGCAGCCCGGGAGGTGGAGGGGCAGCAGGTGAGTCCAGGGATGGGGCTCGGGGGTCACCAATCCCTGGTCTTGCGGCGCCAGGCCTCTTGGGAGGGACGCTTGCAGGCCCTATCCGCTGGGTGTGCGGCGAGCCGAGGTGAGTGCGCTGGCGAGCTAGAGCGTGGGCCCAAGCGTTTTGGCGCGGGGGACCTTCGAAAGTCGCCGGGGGCTTGGAGGGGCCTGGCGGTTCTCCCTCCCTGAATATCCTGCGGAGCCCGGAGCGGCCCGTTTGGCGGCGGGGCGGGACTTTGAGTCCCGCGCTGGGCCTCGGGGGTCCCCAATCCCCAGCCTTGCGGCGCCAGGCTGCTTGGGAGGGGCCCCTCAAGGGCCTACCTAGGGTTAGGGTTAGCCCCCAGGAGGCCGGCAGGCCCGATCCGCAGGTTGTGCGGCGAGCGCAGGGTCGGGCCAAGGTGAGGGAGCTGGGGAGGGGGAGCGTGGGCCCAAGCATTTTGGCTTGGGAGGCCTTTGAAGATTGCTGCGGGCTGGGAGGGTCCTGTCCATTCTCCCGCCCTGAATGACCGGCCACAGCACTTGCGGCCCGGGTGGTGGAGGGGCAGCAGGTGAGTCCAGGGATGGGCCTCGGGGGTCCCCAATCCCTGGTGTTGCGGCGCCAGGCCCCTTGGGAGGGAGGCTTGTACTTCCTATCCGCCGGTTGTGTGGCGAGCCGAGGTGAGTGCGCCGGCGAGCTAGAGCGTGGGCCCAAGGGTTTTTGCGCGGGGGACCTTCGAAAGTCGCCAGGGACTTGGAGGGCCCTGCCCATTCGTTCTCCCGCCCTGAATGACCGGCAGTGACCCTAGAGGCAGGGTTGGCGGCGGGGAGGGAAGGTGAGTCCGGCGCTGGGGCTCGGGGGAACCCAATCCCCGGCTTTGCTGTGCCAGGCCCCTTGGGGGGGCCCTTCGGGGAACGAGATAGGGTTAGGTTTAGCCCCCAGGAGGCCGGCAGGACCGATCCGTCGGCTGTGCGGCCAGCGGAGGGGCGGGTCAAGGTGAGAGCGCTGGCGAGCGGGAGCGTGGCCCCAAGCGTTTTGCCTCGGGAGGCCTTCGAATGTCGCTGGAGGCTCGGAGAACCCTGCGCGTTCTCCCGCCCTGAATGACCGGAGTCGCCCCTAGGGGCCCAGTGGGCGGCGGTGCCACAGGGAGAGTCCGGCGCGGCGGTTCGGGGGACTCAATCCCCGGCCTTTTGGCACCAGGCCCCTTGGGAGCGGCCCCTGGGGGGCCGACCTAGGGATAGGGTTAGGCCTCAGGAGGCCGGCAGGCCTGATCCGCAGGCTGTGCAGAGAACTGAGGGGCAGGTCGAGGTGAGGGCGCTGGTGAGCGGGAGCGTGTGCCCAAGCGTTTTGGCGTGGGAGGCCTTTGGAGATTGCTGAATGCTGGGAGGGTCCTGCCCATTCTCCCGCTCTGAATGACTGGCCAAAGCACTTGCAGCCCGGGTGGTGGTGGGGCAGCCGGTGAGTCCAGGGATGGGCCTCGGAGGTCCCCAATCCCTGGTGTTGCAGCGCCAGGCCCCTTGGGAGGGAGGCTTGTAGGTCCTATCCGCCGGGTGTGCGGCAAGCCGAGGTGAGTGCGCTGGCGAGCTAGAGCGTGGGCCCAAGGGTTTTTTTCGCGGGGGACTTTCGAAAGTCGCCGGGGACTTGGAGGGCCCTGCCCGTTCGTTCTCCCGCCCTGAATGTCCTGCGGAGCCCGGAGCGGCCCCGGTGGCAGCGGGGCGGGACGTTGAGTCCGGCGCTGGGCCTTGGGGGTTCCCTATCCCCAGCATTGCTGCGCCAGGCTCCTTGGGAGGGGCCCCTTGGGGGCCGACCTAGGGTTAGGGTTAGCCCCCAGGAGGGCGGCAGGCCTGATCCGCAGGTTGTGCGGTGAGCTTAGGGTCGGTCCAAGGTGAGGGAGCTGGGGAGGGGGAGCGTGGGCCCAAGCATTTTGGCGCAGGGGGAATTCGAATGTTGCCAGGGTCTCGGAGGGCCCTGCCTGTTCTCCCGCCCTCAATAACCGGCAGTGACCCTAGCGGCATGGTTGGTGGCGGGGCGGGAAGGTGAGTCCGGTACTGGGGCTCGGGGGTCCCCAATCCCCGGCTTTGCTGTGCCAGGCCCCTTTGGGGGGGCCCTTCGGGGAACGAGATAGGGTTAGGTTTAGCCCCCAGGAGGCCGGCAGGACCGATCCGTCGGCTGTGCGGCCAGCGGAGGGGCGGGCCGAGGTGAGAGCGCTGTGGAGCTAGAGCGTGGGCCCAAGCGTTTTGGCGCAGGGGACCTTCGAAAGTCGCCGGGGGCTTGGAGGGGCCTGGCGGTTCTCCCTCCCTGAATATCCTGCGGAGCCCGGAGCGGCCCGTTTGGCGGCGGGGCGGGACTTTGAGTCCGGCGCTGGGCCTCGGGGGTCCCCAATCCCCAGCGTTGTGGCGCCAGGCTGCTTGGGAGGGGTCCCTCAAGGGCCTACCTAGGGTTAGGATTAGCCCCCAGGAGGCCGGCAGGCCCGATCCGCAGGTTGTGCGGCGAGCTCAGGTTCAGGCCCAGGTGAGGGAGCTGGGGAGGGGGAGCGTGGGCCCAAGCGTTTTGGCGTGGGAAGCCTTTGAAGATTGCTGAGGGCTGGGAGGGTCCTGCCCATTCTCCCGCCCTGAATGACCGGCCACAGCACTTGCGCCCGGGTGGTGGAGGGGCAGCAGGTAAGTCCAGGGATGGGGCTCGGGGGTCCCCAATCCCCGGCTTTGCTGTGCCAGGCCCCTTGGGGGGGCCCTTCGGGGAACGAGATAGGGTTAAGTTTAGCCCCCAGGAGGCCGGCACGACCGATCCGTCGGCTGTGCGGCCAGCGGAGGGGCGGGCCGATGTGAGAGCGCTGGCGAACGGGAGCGTGGGACCAAGCGTTTTGTCGTGGGGTCCTTCGATGTTCGCCTGGGCTTGGAGGGCCCTGCCCGTTCTCCTGCCCTGAATGACCGGCGGCGCCCCTAGCGACCCGGGTGGCGGCAGGGCAGCAGGGTGAGTCCGGCGCCTGGGCTCTGTGTCCCCAATCCCTGGCTTTCCTGCGCCAGTCACCTTGGGAGGGGCCCCTTGGGGGCCGACATAGGGTTAGGGTTAGACCCCAGGAGGCCGGCCGGCCCGATCCGCAGTTTGTGAGGCGAGCACAGGGTCAGGCCAATGTGAGGGAGCTGGGGAGGGGGAGCGTGGGCCCAAGCGTTTTGTCGTGGGAGGCCTTTGAAGATTGCTGAGGGCTGGGAGGGTCCTGCCCATTCTCCCGCCCTGAATGACCGGCCATAGAATTTGCGGCCCGGGTTGTGGAGGGGCAGCAGGTGAGTCCAGGAATGGGGCTCGGGGGTCCCCAATACCTGGTGTTTCGGCGCCAGGCCCCATGGGAGGGAGGCTTGTAGGTCCTATCCGCCGGTTGTGCGGCGAGCCGAGGTGAGTGCGGCGGCGAGCTAGAGCGTGGGCCCAAGCATTTTGGCGCGGGGGTCCTTCAAAGTCGCCCGGGGCTTGGAGGGCCCTGGTGGTTCTCCCGCCCTGAATGACCTGCGGAGCCCGGAGCGTCCAGGGTGGCAGCGGGGCGGGACTTTGAGTCCGGCGCTGGGCCTCGGGGGTCCCCAATCCCCAGGGTTGCGGCGCCAGGCTCCTTGGGAGGGGCCCCATGGGGGCCTAGGTAGGGTTAGGGTTAGCCCCCAGGAGGCCGGCAGGCCCGATCCACAGGTTGTGAGGCGAGCACAGGGTCAGGCCAAGGTGAGGGAGCTGGGGAGGGGGAGCGTGGGCCCAAGCGTTATGGCGTGGGGGACCTTCAAAGTCGCCGGGGGCTTGGAGGGCCCTGGCGGTTCTCCCGCCCTGAATGACCTGCGGAGCCCGGAGCGGCCCGGTTGGCGGCGGGGCGGGACTTTGAGTCCGGCGCTGGGGCTCGGGGGTCCCCAATTCCCGGCTTTGCTGTGCCAGGCCCCTTTGGGGGGCCCTTTGGGGAACGAGGTAGGGTTAGGTTTAGCCCCCAGGAGGCCGGCAGGACCGATCCGTCGGCTGTGCGGCCAGCGGAGGGGCGGGCCGAGGTGAGAGCGCTGGCGAGCGGGAGCGTGGGACCAAGCGTTTTGTCGTGGGGTCCTTCGATGGTCGCCGGGGCTTGGAGGGCCCTGCCCGTTCTCCTGCCCTGAATGACCGGCGGCGCCCCTAGCAACCCGGGTGGCGGCAGGGCAGAAGGGTGAGTCCGGCGCCTGGGTTCTGTGTCCCCAATCCCTGGCTTTCCTGCGCCAGTCACCTTGGGAGGGGCCCTGGGGTCCGACCTAGGTTTAGGGTTAGCCCCAGGTGGCCGGCAGGCCCGATCCGCAGGTTGTGCGAGGAGCGCAGGTTCAGGCCGAGGTGAGGGAGCTGGTGAGGGGGAGCGTGGGCCCAAGGGTTTTGGCTTGGGCGGCCTTTGAAAATTGCTGAGGGCTGGGAGGGTCCTGCCCATTCTCCCGCCCTGACTGACCGGCCACAGCACTTGCGGCCCGGGTGGTGGAGGGGCAGCAGGTGAGTCCAGGGATGGAGCTCGGGGGTCCCCAAACCCTGGTGTTGCGGCGCCATGCCCCTTGGGAGGGAGGCTTGTAGGTCCTATCTGCCGGTTGAGCGGCGAGCCGAGGTGAGTGCGCCGGCGAGTTAGAGCGTGGGCCCAAGCGTTTTGGCGCGGGGGACCTTCAAAGTCGCCCGGGGCTTGGAGGGCCCTGGTGGTTCTCCCGCCCTGAATGACCTGCGGAGCCCGGAGTGGCCAGGGTGGCAGCGGGGCGGGACTTTGAGTCTGGCGCTGGGCCTCGGGGGTCCCCAATCCCCAGCGTTGCGGCGCCAGGCTCCTTGGGAGGGGCCCCTTGGGGGCCCAGGTAGGGTTAGGGTTAGCCCCCAGGAGGCCGGCAGGCCCGATCCGCAGGTTGTGAGGCGAGCACAGGGTCGGGTCAAGGTGAGGGAGCTGGGGAGGGGGAGCGTGGGCCCAAGCGTTTTGTCGTGGGAGGCCTTTGAAGATTGCTGAGGGCTGGGAGGGTCCTGCCCATTCTCCCGCCCTGAATGACCGGCCATAGATCTTGCGGCCCGGGTGGTGGAGGGGCAGCAGGTGAGTCCAGGAATGGGGCTCGGGGGTCCCCAATACCTGGTGTTTCGGCGCCAGGCCCCATGGGAGGGAGGCTTGTAGGTCCTATCCGCCGGTTGTGCGGCGAGCCGAGGTGAGTGCGGCGGCGAGCTAGAGCGTGGGCCCAAGCGTTTTGGCGCGGGGGACCTTCAAAGTCGCGGGGGGCTTGGAGGGCCCTGGTGGTTCTCCCGCCCTGAATGACCTGCGGAGCCCGGAGCGGCCCGGGTGGCGGCGGGGCGGGACTTTGAGTCCGGCGCTGGGGCTCGGGGGTCCCCAATCCCCGGCTTTGCTGTGCCAGGCCCCTTTGGGGGGCCCTTCGGTGAACGAGATAGGGTTAGGTTTAGCCCCCAGGAGGCCGGCAGGACCGATCCGTCGGCTGTGCGGCCAGCGGAGGGGCGGGCCGAGGTGAGAGCGCTGGCGAGCGGGAGCGTGGGACCAAGCGTTTTGTCGTGGGGTCCTTCGATGGTCGCCGGGTCTTGGAGGGCCCTGCCCGTTCTCCTGCCCTGAATGACCAGCGGCGCCCCTAGCAACCCGGGTGGCGGCAGGGCAGCAGGGTGAGTCCGGCGCCTGGGTTCTGTGTCCCCAATCCCTGGCTTTCCTGCGCCAGTCACCTTGGGAGGGGCCCTGGGGTCCGACCTAGGTTTAGGGTTAGCCCCAGGTGGCCGGCAGGCCCGATTCGCCCATTGTTTGGCGAGCGGAGGGGAAGGCCAAGGTGAGGGCGCTGGCGAGGGGGAGCGTGGGCCCAAGCGTTTTGCCTCGGGGGTCCTTCGAATGTCGCTGGAGGCTCGGAGAGCCCTGTGCGTTCTCCCGCCCTGAATGACCGGAGTCGCCCCTAGGGGCCCAGTTGGCGGCGGTCCCGCAGGAAGAGTCCGGCGCGGCGGTTCGGGGGACCCAATCCCAGGCCTTTTGGCACCATTCCCCTTGGGAGCGGCCCCTTGGGGGCCGACCTAGGGATAGGGTTAGGCCTCAGGAGGCCGGCAGGCCTGATCCGCAGGCTGTGCGGAGAGCGGAGGGGCAGGTCGAGGTGAGGGCGCTGGTGAGCGGGAGCGTGTGCCCAAGCGTTTTGGCGCGGGAGGCCTTCGAAGGTTGCCGGGGTCTGGCAGGGCCCTGCCTGTTCTCCCGCCCTCAATGACCGGCAGTGACCCTAGCGGCACGGTTGGCGGCGGGGCGGGAAGGTGAGTCCGGCGCTGGGGCTCGGGGGTCCCCAATCCCCGGCTTTGCTGTGCCAGGCCCCTTGGGGGGGCCCTTCGGGGAACGAGATAGGGTTAGGTTTAGACCCCAGGAGGCCGGCAGGACCGATCCGTCGGCTGTGCGGCCAGCGGAGGGGCGGGCCGAGGTGAGAGCGCTGGCGAACGGGAACGTGGGACCAAGCGTTTTGTCGTGGGGTCCTTCGATGTTCGCCGGGGCTTGGAGGGCCCTGCCCGTTCTCCTGCCCTGAATGACCGGCGGCGCCCCTAGCGACCCGGGTGGCGGCGGGACAGCAGGGTGAGTCCGGCGCCTGGGCTCTGTGTCCCCAATCCCTGGCTTTCCTGCGCCAGTCACCTTGGGAGGGGCCCCTTGGGGGCCAACGTAGGGTTAGGGTTAGCCCCAGGAGGCCGGCAGGCCCGATCCGCAGGTTGTGCGAGGAGCGCAGGTTCAGGCCTAGGTGAGGGAGCTGGTGAGGGGCAGCGTGGGCCCAAGCGTTTTGGCGTGGGCGGCCTTTGAAAATTGCTGAGGACTGGGAGGGTCCTGCCCATTCTCCCGCCCTGAATGACCAGCCACAGCACTTGCGGCCCGGGTGGTGGAGGGGCAGCAGGTGAGTCCTGGGATGGAGCTCGGGGGTCCCCAATCCCTGGTGTTGCGGCACCAGGCCCCTTGGAGGGAGGCTTGTAGGTCCTATCCGCCGGTTGTGCGGCGAGCCGAGGTGAGTGTGCCAGCGAGCTAGAGCGTGGGCCCAAGCGTTTTGGCGCCGGGGACCTTCAAAGTCGCTGGGGGCTTGGAGGGCCCTGGCGGTTCTCCCGCCCTAAATGACCTGCGGAGCCCGAAGCGGCCCGGGTGGCGGCGGGGCGGGACTTTGAGTCCAGCGCTGGGCCTCGGGGGTCCCCAATCCCCAGCGATGCGGCGCCAGGATACTTGGGAGGGGCCTCTCAAGGGCCGACCTAGGGTTAGGGTTAGCCCCCAGAAGGCCGGCAAGCCCAATCCGCCAGCTGTGTGGTGAGCCGAGGGGCGGGCCAAGGTAAGGGCGCTGCTTAGTGGGAGCATAGGCCCAAGCGATTGGGCGCGGGAGGCCTTTGGAGGTTGCTGGGGTCTGGGAGGGCCCTGCCTGTTCTCCCGCCCTCAATGACCAGCAGTGAACCTAGCGGCACGGTTGCTGGCGGGGCTGGAAGGTGAGTCCGGCGCTGGGGCTCGGGGGTCCCCAATCCCCAGCGTTGCGGCGCCAGGCTCCTTGGGAGGGGCCCCTTGGGGGCCGACCTAGGGTTAGGGTTAGCCCCCAGGAGGGCGGCAGGCCCGATCCGCAGGTTGTGCGGTGAGCACAGGGTCGGTCCAAGGTGAGGGAGCTGGGGAGGGGGAGCGTGGGCCCAAGCATTTTGGCGCAGGGGGAATTCGAATGTTGCCAGGGTCTGGGAGGGCCCTGCCTGTTCTCCCGCCCTCAATAACCGGCAGTGACCCTAGCGGCATGGTTGGTGGCGGGGCGGGAAGGTGAGTCCGGTGCTGGGGCTCGGGGGTCCCCAATCCCCGGCTTTGCTGTGCCAGGCCCCTTTGGGGGGGCCCTTCGGGGAACGAGATAAGGTTAGGTTTAGCCCCCAGGAGGCCGGCAGGACCGATCCGTCGGCTGTGCGGCCAGCGGAGGGGCGGGCCGAGGTGAGAGCGCTGGCGAGCTGGAGCGTGGGACCAAGCGTTTTGTCGTGGGGTCCTTCGAAGCTCGCCGGGGCTTGGAGGGCCCTGCCCGTTGTCCTGCCCTGAATGACCGGCGGCGCCCCTAGCGACCCGGGTGGCGGCAGGGAAGCAGGGTGAGTCCGGCGCCTGGGCTCTGTGTCCCCAATCCTTGGCTTTCCTGCGGCAGTCACCTTGGGAGGGGCCCCTTGGGGGCCGACATAGGGTTAGGGTTAGCCCCAGGAGGCAGGCAGGCCCGATCCGCAGGTTGTGCGGCGAGTGCAGGTTCAGGCCGAGGTGAGGGAGCTGGGGAGGGGGAGCGTGGGCCCAAGCGTTTTGGCGTGGGAGGCCTTTGAAGATTGCTGAGGGCTGTGAGGGTCCTGCCCATTCTCCCGCCCTGAATGACCGGCCACAGCACTTGCAGCCCGGGAGGTGGAGGGGCAGCAGGTGAGTCCAGGGATGGGGCTCGGGGGTCACCAATCCCTGGTCTTGCGGCGCCAGGCCTCTTGGGAGGGACGCTTGCAGGCCCTATCCGCTGGGTGTGCGGCGAGCCGAGGTGAGTGCGCTGGCGAGCTAGAGCGTGGGCCCAAGCGTTTTGGTGCGGGGGACCTTCGAAAGTTGCCGGGGACTTGGAGGGCCCTGCCCGTTCGTTCTCTCGCCCTGAATGACCTGCGGAGCCCGTAGCGGCCCGTTTTTCGGCGGGGCGGGACTTTGAGACCGGCGCTGGGGCTCGGGGGTCCCCAATCCCCAGCGTTGTGGCGCCAGGCTCCTTGGGAGGGGCCCCTTGGGGGCCGACGTAGGGTTATGGTTAGCCCCCAGGAGGCCGGCAGGCCCGATCCACAGGTTGTGTGGCGAGCGCAGGGTCGGGCCAAGGTGAGGGAGCTGGGGAGGGGGAGCGTGGGCCCAAGCGTTTTGGCGCAGGGGGCCTTCGAATGTTGCCGGGGGCTCATAGGGCCCTGCCTGTTCTCCCGTCTTGAAGGACCGGCTGCGCTCCTAGCGGCACGGGTGGCGGCGGGTCGGCAGGGTGAGTCTGGCGCTGGGGCTCGGGGTCCCCAATCCCCGGCGTTGTGGCGCCAGGACCCTTGTGAGGGGCCCTCGGGGGCAGACCTAGGGTTAGGGTTAGCCCCAGGAGGCCGGCAGGCCCGATCCCCCCATTGTTTGGCGAGTGAAGGGGAAGGCCGAGGTGAGGGCGCTGGCGAGGGGGAGCGTGGGCCCAAGCGTTTTGCCTCGGGGGGCCTTCAATGTCGCTGGAGGCTCTAAGAGCCCTGTGCGTTCTCCCGCCCTGAATGACCGGAATCGCCCCTAGGGGCCCAGTGGGCGGCGGTGCCGCAGGGAGAGTCCTGCGCGGCGGTTCGGGGGACCCAATCCCCGGCCTTTTGGCACCAGGCCCCTTGGGAGCGGCCCCTCGGGGGACGACCTAGGGATAGGGTTAGGCTTCAGGAGGCCAGCAGGCCTGATCCGCAGGCTGTGCAGAGAGCAGCGGGGCAGGTCGAGGTGAGGGCGCTGGTGAGCGGGAGCGTGTGCCCAAGCGTTTTGGCGCGGGAGGCCTTCGAAGGTTGCCGGGGTCTGGGAGGGCCTTACCTGTTCTCCCGCCCTGAATGACCTGCGGAGCCCGTAGCGGCCCGGGTGGCGGCGGGGCGGGACTATGAGTCCGGCGCTGGGCCTCTGGGGTCCCCAATCCCCAGCGTTGTGGCGCCAGGCTCATTGGGAGGGGCCCCTTGGGGGCCCACGTAGGGTTAGGATTAGCCCCCAGGAGGCCGGCAGGCCCGATCCGCAGGTTGTGAGGCGAGCACAGGGTCGGGCCAAGGTGAGAGCGCTGGCGAGCGGGAGCGTGGGCCCAAGCGTTTTGTCGTGGGGTCCTTCGATGTTCGCCGGGGCTTGGAGGGCCCTGCAGGTTGTCCTGCCCTGAATGACCTGCGGCGCCCTAGCGACCCGGGTGGCGACAGGGCAGCAGGGTGAGACCGGCGCCTGGGTTCTGTGTCCCCAATCCCTGGCTTTCCTGCGCCAGTCACCTTGGGAGGGGCCCCTTGGGGGCCGAGGTAGTGTTAGGGTCAGCCCCAGGATGCCGGCAGGCCCGATCCGCAGGTTGTGCGGTGAGCACAGGGTCGGGCGGTGGTGAGGGAGCTGGGGAGGGGGAGCGTGGGCCCAAGCGTTTTGGCGTGGGAGGCCTTTGAAGATTGCTGAGGGCTGGTAGGTTCCTGCCCATTCTCCCGCCCTGAATGACCGGCCACAGCACTTGCGGCCCGGATGGTGGAGGGGCAGCAGGTGAGTCCAGGGATGGGGCTCGTTGGTCATCAATCCCTGGTGTTGCGGCGCCATGCCCCTTGGGAGGGAGGCTTGTAGGTCCTATCCGCCGGTTGTGTGGCGAGCCGAGGTGAGTGCGCCGGCGAGCTAGAGCATGGGCCCAAGGGTTTTTGCGCGGGGGACTTTCGAAAGTCGCCGGGGACTTGGAGGGCCCTGCCCGTTCGTTCTCCGGCCCTGAATGACCTGCGGAGCCCGGAACGGCCAGGGTGGCAGCGGGGCGGGACTTTGAGTCCGGCGCTGGGCCTCGGGGGTCCCCAATCCCCAGGGTTGCAGCACCAGGCTCCTTGGGAGGGGCCCCTTGGGGGCCGAGGTAGGGTTTGGGTTAGCCCCCAGGAGGCCGGCAGGCCCGATTAGCAGGTTGTGAGGCGAGCACAGAGTCGGGCCAAGGTGAGGGAGCTGGGGAGGGGGAGCGTGGGCCCAAGGGTTTTGGCGTGGGGGACCTTCAAAGTCGCCGGGGGCTTGGAGGGCCCTGGCAGTTCTCCCGCCCTGAATGACCTGCGGAGCCCGGAGCGGTCCGGGTGGCGGCGGCGCGGGACTTTGAGTCCGGCGCTGGGGCTCGGGGGTCCCCAATCCCCGGCTTTGCTGTGCCAGACCCCTTGGGGGGGCACTTCGGGGAAGGAGATAGGGTTAGGTTTAGCCCCAAGGAGGCCGGCAGGACCGATCCGTCGGCTCTGCGGCCAGCGGAGGGGCGGGCCGAGGTGAGAGCGCTGGAGAGCGGGAGCGTGGGACCTACCGTTTTGTCGTGGGGTCCTTCGATGGTCGCCGGGGCTTGGAGGGCCCTGCCCGTTGTCCTGCCCTGAATGACCGGCGGCGCCCCTAGCGACCCGGGTGGCGGCAGGGCAGCAGGGTGAGTCCGGCGCCTGGGCTCTGTGTCCCCAATCCCTGGCTTTCCTGCGACAGTCACCTTGGGAGGGGCCCCTTGGGGGCCGACATAGGGTTAGGGTTAGCCCCCAGGAGGCCTGCAGGCACGATCCGCAGGTTGTGTGGCAAGCCCAGGGTCAGGCCAAGGTGAGGGAGCTGGGGAGGTGGAGCGTGGGCCCAAGCGTTTTGCCTCAGGGGGCTTTCGAATGTTGCTGGGGGCTCATAGGGCCCTGCCTGTTCTCCCATCTTGAACGACCGGCTGCGCTCCTAGCGGCCCGGGTGGCGGCGGGACGGTAGGGTGAGTCTGGCGCTGGGGCTCGGGGTCCCCAATCCCCGGCGTTGTGGCGCCAGGACCCTTGGGAGGGGCCCTCGGGGGCCGATATAGTGTTAGGGTTAGGCCTCAGGAGGCCGGCAGGCCTGATCCGCAGGCTGTGCAGAGAGCAGCGGGGCAGGTCGAGGTGAGGGCGCTGGTGAGCGGGAGCGTGTGCCCAAGCGTTTTGGCGTGGGAGGCCTTTGAAGATTGCTGAATGCTGGGAGGGTCCTGCCCATTCTCCCCCCCTGAATGACCGGCCACAGCACTTGCAGCCCGGGTGGTGGTGGAGCAGCAGGTGAGTCCAGGGATGGGCCTCGGGGGTCCCCAATCCTTGGTGTTGCATTGCCAGGCCCCTTGGGAGGGACGCTTGCAGGCCCTATCCGCCGGGTGTGCGGCGAGCCGAGGTGAGTGCGCTGGAGAGCTGGAGCGTGGGCCCAAGCGTTTTGGCGCGGGGGACCTTCGAAAGTCGCCGTGGGCTTGGAGGGCCCTGGCGGTTATCCCACCCTGAATGACCTGCGGAGCCCGGAGCGGCCCTGGTGGCGGCGGGGAGGGACTTTGAGTCTGGCGCTGGGCCTCGGGGGTCCCCAATCCCCAGCTTTGCGGCGCCAGGCTGCTTGCGAGGGGCCCCTCAAGGGCAGACCTAGGGTTAGGTTTAGCCCCCAGAAGGCCGTCAAGCCCGATCCGCCAGCTGTGCGGTGAGCCGAGGGGCGGGCCAAGGTAAGGGCGCAGGTTAGCGGGAGCGTAGGCCCAAGCGTTTTGGCGTGGGAGGCCTTTGAAGATTGCTGAATGCTGGGAGGGTCCTGCCCATTCTCCCGCTCTGAATGACCGGCCAAAGCACTTGCAGCCCGGGTGGTGGTGGGGCAGCCGGTGAGTCCAGGGATGGACCTCGGAGGTCCCCAATCCCTGGTGTTGCAGCGCCAGGCCCCTTGGGAGGGACGCTTGCAGACCCTATCCACCGGGTGTGCTGCAAGCCGAGGTGAGTACGCTGGCGAGCTAGAGCGTGGGCCCAAGCCTTTTGGCGTGGGGGACCTTCGAAAGTCGCCGGGGACTTGGAGGGCCCTGCCCGTTCGTTCTCCCGCCCTGAATGACCTGCGGAGCCCGTAGCGGCCCGTGTGGCGGCGGGGCGAGACTTTGAGTCCGGCGCTGGGCCTCGGGGGTCCCCAATCCCCAGCGTTGTGGCGCCAGGCTCCTTGGGAGGGGCCCCTTGGGGGCCGACGTAGGGTTAGGGTTAGCCCCCAGGAGTCCGGCAGGGCCCATCCGCAGGTTGTGCGGCGAGCGCAGGGTCCGGCCAAGGTGAGGGAGCTGGGGAGGGGGAGTGTGGGCCCAATCGTTTTGGCGCAGGGGGCCTTTGAATGTTGCCGGGGGCTCATAGGGTCCTGCCTGTTCTCCGGTCTTGAACGACCGGCTGCACTCCTAGGGCCCCGGGTGGCGGCGGGAAGGCAGGGTGAGGCTGGCGCTGGATCTCGGAGTCCCCAATCCCCGGCCTTGTGGCGCCAGGCCCCTTGGGAGGGGCCCTGGGGGCCGACCTAGGGTTAGGGTTAGCCCCAGGTGGCCGGCAGGCCCCATCGGCCCGTTGTTTGGCGAGCGGAGGGGAAGGCCGAGGTGAGGGCGCTGGCGAGGGGGAGCGTGGGCCCAAGCGTTTTGCCTCGGGGGGCCTTCGAATGTCGCTGCAGGCTCGGAGGGCCCTGTGCGTTCTCCCGCCCTGAATGACCGGAGTCGCCCCTAGGGGCCCAGTTGGCGACGGTCCCCGCAGGAAGAGACCAGCGCGGCGGTTCGGGGGACCCAATCCCTGTCCTTTTGGCACCAGTCCCCTTGGGAGCGGCCCCTCGGGGGCCGACCTAGGGATAGGGTTAGGCCTCAGGAGGCCGGCAGGCCTCATCCGCAGGCTGTGCGGAGAGCGGAGGGGCAGGTCGAGGTGAGGGCGCTGGTGAGCGGGAGCGTGTGCCCAAGCGTTTTGGTGTGGGAGGCCTTTGAAGATTGCTGAATGCTGGGAGGGTCCTGCCCATTCTCCCGCCCTGAATGACCGGCCACAGCACTTGTAGCCCGGGTGGTGGTGGGGCAGCAGGTGAGTCCAGGGATGGGCCTCGGGGGTCCCCAATCCCTGGTGTTGCAGCGCCAGGCCCCTTGGGAGGGACGCTTGCAGGCCCTATCCGCCGGGAGTGCGGCGAGCCGAGGTGAGTGCGCTGGCGAGGTAGAGCGTGGGCCCAAGGGTTTCTGCGCGGGGGACCTTCGAAAGTCGCCGGGGACTTGGAGGGCCCTGCTCGTTCGTTCTCCCTGCCTGAATGACCTGCGGAGCCCGTAGCGGCCCTGGTGGCGGCGGGGAGGGACTTTGAGTCCGGCGCTGGGCCTCGGGAGTCCCCAATCCCCAGCGTTGTGGCGCCAGGCTCCTTGGGAGGGGCCCTTTGGGGGCCGACATAGGGTTAGGGTTAGCCCCCAGGAGGCAGGCAGGCCGTTTCCGCAGGTTGTGTGGCGAGTGCAGGTTCAGGCCGAGGTGAGGGAGCTGGGGAGGGGAAGCGTGGGCCCAAGCGTTTTGGCGCAGGGGCCTTCGAATGTTGCCGGGGGCTCATAGGGCCCTGCCTGTTCTCCCTTCTTGAACGACCGGCTGCGCTCCTAGCGGCCGGGTGGCGGCGGGACGGCAGGGTGAGTCTGGCACTGGGGCTCGGGGTCCCCAATCCCCGGCGTTGTGGCGCCAGGACCCTTGGGAGGGGCCCTCGGGGGCCGATATAGTGTTAGGGTTAGGCCTCAGGAGGCCGGCAGGCCTGATCCGCAGGCTGTGCAGAGAGCAGCGGGGCAGGTCGAGGTGAGGGCGCTGGTGAGCGGGAGCGTGTGCCCAAGCGTTTTGGCGTGGGAGGCCTTTGAAGATTGCTGAATGCTGGGAGGGTCCTGCCCATTCTCCCCCCCTGAATGACCGGCCACAGCACTTGCAGCCCGGGTGGTGGTGGAGCAGCAGGTGAGTCCAGGGATGGGCCTCGGGGGTCCCCAATCCTTGGTGTTGCATTGCCAGGCCCCTTGGGAGGGACGCTTGCAGGCCCTATCCGCCGGGTGTGCGGCGAGCCGAGGTGAGTGCGCTGGAGAGCTGGAGCGTGGGCCCAAGCGTTTTGGCGCGGGGGACCTTCGAAAGTCGCCGTGGGCTTGGAGGGCCCTGGCGGTTATCCCACCCTGAATGACCTGCGGAGCCCGGAGCGGCCCTGGTGGCGGCGGGGAGGGACTTTGAGTCTGGCGCTGGGCCTCGGGGGTCCCCAATCCCCAGCTTTGCGGCGCCAGGCTGCTTGCGAGGGGCCCCTCAAGGGCAGACCTAGGGTTAGGTTTAGCCCCCAGAAGGCCGTCAAGCCCGATCCGCCAGCTGTGCGGTGAGCCGAGGGGCGGGCCAAGGTAAGGGCGCAGGTTAGCGGGAGCGTAGGCCCAAGCGTTTTGGCGTGGGAGGCCTTTGAAGATTGCTGAATGCTGGGAGGGTCCTGCCCATTCTCCCGCTCTGAATGACCGGCCAAAGCACTTGCAGCCCGGGTGGTGGTGGGGCAGCCGGTGAGTCCAGGGATGGACCTCGGAGGTCCCCAATCCCTGGTGTTGCAGCGCCAGGCCCCTTGGGAGGGACGCTTGCAGACCCTATCCACCGGGTGTGCTGCAAGCCGAGGTGAGTACGCTGGCGAGCTAGAGCGTGGGCCCAAGCCTTTTGGCGTGGGGGACCTTCGAAAGTCGCCGGGGACTTGGAGGGCCCTGCCCGTTCGTTCTCCCGCCCTGAATGACCTGCGGAGCCCGTAGCGGCCCGTGTGGCGGCGGGGCGAGACTTTGAGTCCGGCGCTGGGCCTCGGGGGTCCCCAATCCCCAGCGTTGTGGCGCCAGGCTCCTTGGGAGGGGCCCCTTGGGGGCCGACGTAGGGTTAGGGTTAGCCCCCAGGAGTCCGGCAGGGCCCATCCGCAGGTTGTGCGGCGAGCGCAGGGTCCGGCCAAGGTGAGGGAGCTGGGGAGGGGGAGTGTGGGCCCAATCGTTTTGGCGCAGGGGGCCTTTGAATGTTGCCGGGGGCTCATAGGGTCCTGCCTGTTCTCCGGTCTTGAACGACCGGCTGCACTCCTAGGGCCCCGGGTGGCGGCGGGAAGGCAGGGTGAGGCTGGCGCTGGATCTCGGAGTCCCCAATCCCCGGCCTTGTGGCGCCAGGCCCCTTGGGAGGGGCCCTGGGGGCCGACCTAGGGTTAGGGTTAGCCCCAGGTGGCCGGCAGGCCCCATCGGCCCGTTGTTTGGCGAGCGGAGGGGAAGGCCGAGGTGAGGGCGCTGGCGAGGGGGAGCGTGGGCCCAAGCGTTTTGCCTCGGGGGGCCTTCGAATGTCGCTGCAGGCTCGGAGGGCCCTGTGCGTTCTCCCGCCCTGAATGACCGGAGTCGCCCCTAGGGGCCCAGTTGGCGACGGTCCCGCAGGAAGAGACCAGCGCGGCGGTTCGGGGGACCCAATCCCTGTCCTTTTGGCACCAGTCCCCTTGGGAGCGGCCCCTCGGGGGCCGACCTAGGGATAGGGTTAGGCCTCAGGAGGCCGGCAGGCCTCATCCGCAGGCTGTGCGGAGAGCGGAGGGGCAGGTCGAGGTGAGGGCGCTGGTGAGCGGGAGCGTGTGCCCAAGCGTTTTGGTGTGGGAGGCCTTTGAAGATTGCTGAATGCTGGGAGGGTCCTGCCCATTCTCCCGCCCTGAATGACCGGCCACAGCACTTGTAGCCCGGGTGGTGGTGGGGCAGCAGGTGAGTCCAGGGATGGGCCTCGGGGGTCCCCAATCCCTGGTGTTGCAGCGCCAGGCCCCTTGGGAGGGTGCTTGCAGGCCCTATCCGCCGGGAGTGCGGCGAGCCGAGGTGAGTGCGCTGGCGAGGTAGAGCGTGGGCCCAAGGGTTTCTGCGCGGGGGACCTTCGAAAGTCGCCGGGGACTTGGAGGGCCCTGCTCGTTCGTTCTCCCTGCCTGAATGACCTGCGGAGCCCGTAGCGGCCCTGGTGGCGGCGGGGAGGGACTTTGAGTCCGGCGCTGGGCCTCGGGAGTCCCCAATCCCCAGCGTTGTGGCGCCAGGCTCCTTGGGAGGGGCCCTTTGGGGGCCGACATAGGGTTAGGGTTAGCCCCCAGGAGGCAGGCAGGCCGTTTCCGCAGGTTGTGTGGCGAGTGCAGGTTCAGGCCGAGGTGAGGGAGCTGGGGAGGGGAAGCGTGGGCCCAAGCGTTTTGGCGCAGGGGCCTTCGAATGTTGCCGGGGGCTCATAGGGCCCTGCCTGTTCTCCCTTCTTGAACGACCGGCTGCGCTCCTAGCGGCCGGGTGGCGGCGGGACGGCAGGGTGAGTCTGGCACTGGGGCTCGGGGTCCCCAATCCCCGGCGTTGTGGCGCCAGGACCCTTGGGAGGGGCCCTCAGGGGCCGGCCTAGGGTTAGGGTTTGGCCTCAGGAGGCCAGCAGCCTTGATCCGCAGGCTGTGCGGAGAGCGGAGGGGCAGGTCGAGGTGAGGGCGCTGGTGAGCGGGAGCGTGTGCCCAAGCGTTTTGGCGTGGGAGGCCTTTGAAGATTGCTGAATGCTGGGAGGGTCCTGCCCATTCTCCCGCCCTGAATGACCGGCCACAGCACTTGCAGCCCGGGTGGTGGTGGGGCAGCAGGTGAGTCCAGGGATGGGCCTCGGGGGTCCCCAATCCCTGGTGTTGCAGCGCCAGGCCCCTTGGGAGGGACGCTTGCAGGCCCTATCCGCCGGGTGTGCGGCGAGCCGAGGTGAGTGCGCTGGCGAGCTAGAGCGTGGGCCCAAGGGTTTCTGCGCGGGGGACCTTCGAAAGTCGCCGGGGACTTGGAGGGCCCTGCTCGTTCGTTCTCCCACCCTGAATGACCTGCGGAGCCCGTAGCGGCCCTGGTGGCAGCGGGGAGGGACTTTGAGTCCGGCGCTGGGCCTCGGGAGTCCCCAATCCCCAGCGTTGTGGCGCCAGGCTCCTTGGGAGGGGCCCCTTGGGGGCCGACATAGGGTTAGGGTTAGCCCCCAGGAGGCAGGCAGGCCGGATCCACAGGTTGTGCGGTGAGCGCAGGGTCGGGCCAAGGTGAGGGAGCTGGGGATGGGGAGCGTGGGCCCAAGCGTTTTTGCGCAGGGGCCTTCGAATGTTGCCGGGGGCTCATAGGGCCCTGCTTGTTCTCCCGTCTTGAACGACCGGCTGCACTCCTAGTGGCCCGGGTGGCGGCGGGACGGCAGGGTGTGTCTGGCGCTCGGGCTCGGGGTCCACAATCTACGGCGTTATGGCGCCAGGACTCTTGGGAGGGGCCCTCTGGGGCCGACCTAGGGTTAGGGTTAGCCGCAGGAGGCCGGCAGGACCGATCCGCCCTTTGTTTGGCGAGCGGAGGGGAAGGCCGAGGTGAGGGCTCTGGCGAGGGGGAGCGTGGGCCCAAGCGTATTGCCTCGGTGGGCCTTCGAATGTCCCTGGAGGCTCGGAGAGCCCTGCGCGTTCTCCCGCCCTGAATGACCAGAGTCGCCCCTAGAGGCCCAGTGGGCGGCCGTGCCGCAGGGAGAGTCCGGCGCGGCGGTTTGGGGGACCCAATCCCAGGCCTTTTGGCACCAGGCCCCTTGGGAGCGGCCCCTCGGGGGACGACCTAGGGATAGGGTTAGGCTTCAGGAGGCCAGCAGGCCTGATCCGCAGGCTGTGCAGAGAGCAGCGGGGCAGGTCGAGGTGAGGGCGCTGGTGAGCGGGAGCGTGTGCCCAAGCGTTTTGGCTCCGGAGGCCTTCGAAGGTTGCCGGGGTCTGGGAGGGCCTTACCTGTTCTCCCGCCCTGAATGACCTGAGGAGCCCGTAGCGGCCCGGGTGGCGGCGGGGCGGGACTTTGAGTCCGGCGCTGGGCCTCTGGGGTCCCCAATCCCCAGCGTTGTGGCGCCAGGCTCCTTGGGAGGGGCCCCTTGGGGGCCCACGTAGGGTTAGGATTAGCCCCCAGGAGGCTGGCAGGCCCGATCCACAGGTTGTGTGGCGAGCGCAGGGTCCGGTCAAGGTGAGGGAGCTGGGGAGGGGGAGCGTGGGCCCAAGCGTTTTGGCGTGGGAGGCCTTTGAAGATTGCTGAGGGCTGGGAGGGTCCTGCCCATTCTCCCGCCCTGAATGACCGGCCACAGCACTTGCAGCCCGGGTGGTGGTGGGGCAGCAGGTGAGTCCAGGGATGGGCCTCGGGTGTCCCCAATCCCTGGTGTTGCAGCGCCAGGCCCCTTGGGAGGGACGCTTGCAGGCCCTATCCGCCGGGTGTGCGGCGAGCCGAGGTGAGTGCGCTGGCGAGCTAGAGCGTGGGCCCAAGCGTTTTGGCGCGGGGGACCTTCGAAAGTCGCCGGGGGCTTGGAGGGCCCTGGCGGTTCTCCCGCCCTGAATGACCTGCGGAGCCCGGAGCGGCCCGGGTGGCGGCGGGGCGGGACTTTGAGTCCAGCGCTGGGCCTCGGGGGTCCCCAATCCCCAGCGTTGCGGCGCCAGGCTGCTTGCGAGGGGCCCCTCAACGGCAGACCTAGGGTTAGGGTTAGCCCCCAGAAGGCCCGCAAGCCCGATCCGCCAGTTGTGCGGTTAGCCGAGGGGCGGGCCAAGGTAAGGGCGCTGGTTAGCGGGAGGGTAGGCCCAAGCGTTTTGGCGCGGGAGGCCGTCGAAGGTTACCGGGGTCTGGGAGGGCCCTGCCTGTTCTCCCGCCCTCAATGACCGGCAGTGACCCTAGAGGCACGGTTGGCGGCGGGGCGGGAAGGTGAGTCCGGCGCTGGGACTCGGGGGTCCCCAATCCCCGGCTTTGCTATGCCAGGCCCCTTGGGGGGGCCCTTCGGGGAACGAGATAGGGTTAGGTTTAGCCCCCAGGAGGCCGGCAGGACCGATCCGTCGGCTGTGCGGCCAGCGGAGGGGCGGGCCGAGGTGAGAGCGCTGGCGAGCTGGAGCGTGGGACCAAGCGTTTTGTCGTGGGGTCCTTCGAAGCTCGCCGGGGCTTGGAGGGCCCTGCCCGTTGTCCTGCCCTGAATGACCGGCGGCGCCCCTAGCGACCCGGGTGGCGGCAGGGAAGCAGGGTGAGTCCGGCGCCTGGGCTCTGTGTCCCCAATCCTTGGCTTTCCTGCGGCAGTCACCTTGGGAGGGGCCCCTTGGGGGCCGACATAGGGTTAGGGTTAGCCCCAGGAGGCAGGCAGGCCCGATCCGCAGGTTGTGCGGCGAATGCAGGTTCAGGCCAAGGTGAGGGAGCTGGGGAGGGGGAGCGTGGGCCCAAGCGTTTTGGCGTGGGAGGCCTTTGAAGATTGCTGAGGGCTGTGAGGGTCCTGCCCATTCTCCCGCCCTGAATGACCGGCCACAGCACTTGCAGCCCGGGAGGTGGAGGGGCAGCAGGTGAGTCCAGGGATGGGGCCCGGGGGTCACCAATCCCTGGTCTTGCGGCGCCAGGCCTCTTGGGAGGGACGCTTGCAGGCCCTATCCGCTGGGTGTGCGGCGAGCCGAGGTGAGTGCACTGGCGAGCTAGAGCGTGGGCCCAAGCGTTTTGGTGCGGGGGACCTTCGGAAGTTGCCGGGGACTTGGAGGGCCCTGCCCGTTCGTTCTCTCGCCCTGAATGACCTGCGGAGCCCGTAGCGGCCCGTTTTCGGCGGGGCGGGACTTTGAGACCAGCGCTGGGGCTCGGGGGTCCCCAATCCCCAGCGTTGTGGCGCCAGGCTCCTTGGGAGGGGCCCCTTGGGGGCCGACGTAGGGTTATGGTTAGCCCCCAGGAGGCCGGCAGGCCCGATCCACAGGTTGTGTGGCGAGCGCAGGGTCGGGCCAAGGTGAGGGAGCTGGGGAGGGGGAGCGTGGGCCCAAGCGTTTTGGCGCAGGGGGCCTTCGAATGTTGCCGGGGGCTCATAGGGCCCTGCCTGTTCTCCCGTCTTGAACGACCGGCTGCGCTCCTAGCGGCACGGGTGGCGGCGGGTCGGCAGGGTGAGTCTGGCGCTGGGGCTCGGGGTCCCCAATCCCCGGCGCTGTGGCGCCAGGACCCTTGTGAGGGGCCCTCGGGGGCAGACCTAGGGTTAGGGTTAGCCCCAGGAGGCCGGCAGGCCCGATCCCCCCATTTTTGGCGAGTGAAGGGGAAGGCCGAGGTGAGGGCGCTGGCGAGGGGGAGCGTGGGCCCAAGCGTTTTGCCTCGGGGGGCCTTCAATGTCGCTGGAGGCTCTAAGAGCCCTGTGCGTTCTCCCGCCCTGAATGACCGGAATCGCCCCTAGGGGCCCAGTGGGCGGCGGTGCCGCAGGGAGAGTCTTGCGCGGAGGTTCGGGGGACCCAATTCCCGGCCTTTTGGCACCAGGCCCCTTGGGAGCGGCCCCTCGGGGGACGACCTAGGGATAGGGTTAGGCTTCAGGAGGCCAGCAGGCCTGATCCGCAGGCTGTGCAGAGAGCAGCGGGGCAGGTCGAGGTGAGGGCGCTGGTGAGCGGGAGCGTGTGCCCAAGCGTTTTGGCTCCGGAGGCCTTCGAAGGTTGCCGGGGTCTGGGAGGGCCTTACCTGTTCTCCCGCCCTGAATGACCTGCGGAGCCCGTAGCGGCCCGGGTGGCGGCAGGGCGGGACTTTGAGTCCGGCGTTGGGGCCCGGGGGTCCCCAATCCCCGGTTGGCTGTGCCAGGCCGCTTGGGGGGGCCCCTCGGGGAACGAGATAGGGTTAGGTTTAGCCCCCAGGAGGCCGGCAGGACCGATCCGTCGGCTGTGCGGCCAGCGGAGGGGCGGGCCGAGGTGAGAGCGCTGGCGAACGGGAGCGTGGGACCAAGCGTTTTGTCGTGGGGTCCTTCGATGGTCGCCGGGGCTTGGAGGGCCCTGCCCGTTCTCCTGCCCTGAATGACCGGCGGCGCCCCTAGCGACCCGGGTGGCGGCAGGGCAGCAGGGTGAGTCCGGCGCTTGGGCCCTGTGTCCCCAATCCCTGGCTTTCCTGCGCCAGTCACCTTGGGAGGGGCCCCTCGGGGGCCGAAGTAGCGTTAGGGTTAGCCCCCAGGAGGCCGGCAGGCCCGATCCGCAGGTTGTGCAGCGAGTGCAGGGTCGGGCGGAGGTGAGGGAGCTGTGGAGGAGGAGCATGGGCCCAAGCTTTTTGGCGTGGGAGGCCTTTGAAGATTGCTGAGGGCTGGGAGGGTCCTGCCCATTCTCCCGCCCTGAATGACCGGCCACAGCACTTGCGGCCCGGGTGGTGGAGGGGCAGCAGGTGAGTCCAGGGATGGGGCTCGGGGGTCCCCAATCCCTGGTGTTGCGGCGCCAGGCCCCTTGGGAGGGAGGCTTGTAGGTCCTATCCGCCGGGTGTGCGGCGAGCCGAGGTGAGTGCGCCGGCGAGCTAGAGCGTGGGCCCAAGGGTTTTTTTCGCGGGGGACTTTCGAAAGTCGCCGGGGACTTGGAGGGCCCTGCCCGTTCGTTCTCCCGCCCTGAATGTCCTGCGGAGCCCGGAGCGGCCCCGGTGGCAGCGGGGCGGGACGTTGAGTCTGGCGCTGGGCCTTGGGGGTTCCCAATCCCCAGCATTGCTGCGCCAGGCTCCTTGGGAGGGGCCCCTTGGGGGCCGACCTAGGGTTAGGGTTAGCCCCCAGGAGGGCGGCAGGCCTGATCCGCAGGTTGTGCGGTGAGCTTAGGGTCGGTCCAAGGTGAGGGAGCTGGGGAGGGGGAGCGTGGGCCCAAGCATTTTGGCGCAGGGGGAATTCGAATGTTGCCAGGGTCTGGGAGGGCCCTGCCTGTTCTCCCGCCCTCAATAACCGGCAGTGACCCTAGCGGCATGGTTGGTGGCGGGGCGGGAAGGTGAGTCCGGTACTGGGGCTCGGGGGTCCCCAATCCCCGGCTTTGCTGTGCCAGGCCCCTTTGGGGGGGCCCTTCGGGGAACGAGATAGGGTTAGGTTTAGCCCCCAGGAGGCCAGCAGGACCGATCCGTCGGCTGTGCGGCCAGCGGAGGGGCGGGCCGAGGTGAGAGCGCTGGCGAACGGGAGCGTGGGACCAAGCGTTTTGTCGTGGGGTCCTTCGATGTTCGCCGGGGCTTGGAGGGCCCTGCCCGTTCTGCCCTGAATGACCGGCGGCGCCCCTAGCGACCCGGGTGGCGGCGGGACAGCAGGGTGAGTCCGGCGCCTGGGCTCTGTGTCCCCAATCCCTGGCTTTCCTGCGCCAGTCACCTTCGGAGGGGCCCCTTGGGGGCCAACGTAGGGTTAGGGTTAGCCCCCAGGAGGCCGGCAGGCCCGATCCGCAGGTTGTGGGGCGAGCGCAGGGTCGGGCCAAGGTGAGGGAGCTGGGGAGGGGGAGCGTGGGCCCAAGCATTTTGGCTTGGGAGGCCTTTGAAGATTGCTTCGGGCTGGGAGGGTCCTGTCCATTCTCCCGCCCTGAATGACCGGTCACAGCACTTGCAGCCCGGGTGGTGGAGGGGCAGCAGGTGAGTCCAGGTATGGGCCTCGGGGGTCCCCAAACCCTGGTGTTGCGGCGCCAGGCCCCTTGGGAGGGAGGCTTGTACTTCCTATCCGCCGGTTGTGTGGCGAGCCGAGGTGAGTGCGCCGGCGAGCTAGAGCGTGGGCCCAAGGGTTTTTGCGCGGGGGACCTTCGAAAGTCTCCTGGGACTTGGAGGGCCCTGCCCGTTCGTTCTCCCGCCCTGAATGACCGGCAGTGACCCTAGTGGCACGGTTGGCGGCGGGGCGGGAAGGTGAGTCCGGCGCTGGGGCTCGGGGGTCCCCAATCCCCGGCTTTGCTGTGCCAGGCCCCTTGGGGGGCCCTTCGGGGAACGAGATAGGGTTAGGTTTAACCCCCAGGAGGCCGGCAGGACCGATCCGTCGGCTGTGCGGCCAGCGGAGGGGCGGGCCGAGGTGAGAGCGCTGGCGAGCGGGAGGGGGGGGCCAAGCGTTATGTCGTGGGGTCCTTCGATGTTCCCGGGGCTTGGAGGGCCCTGCCCGTTCTCCTGCCCTGAATGACCGGCGGCGCCCTAGCGACCCGGGTGGCGACAGGGCAGCAGGGTGAGTCCGGCGCCTGGGTTCTGTGTCCCCAATCCCTGGCTTTCCTGCGCCAGTCACCTTGGGAGGGGCCCCTTGGGGGCCGAGGTAGTGTTAGGGTTAGCCCCAGGAGGCCGGCAGGCCCGATCCGCAGGTTGTTCGGCGAGCACAGAGTCGGGCGGAGGTGAGGGAGCTGGGGAGGGGAGCGTGGCCCAAGCGTTTTGGCGTGGGAGGCCTTTGAAGATTGCTGAGGGCTGGGAGGGTCCTACCCATTCTCCCGCCCTGAATGACCGGCCACAGCACTTGCGGCCGGGGTGGTGGAGGGGCAGCAGGTGAGTCCAGGGATGGGGCTCGGGGGTCACCAATCCCTGGTGTTGCGGCGCCATGCCCCTTGGGAGGGAGGCTTGTAGGTCCTATCTGCCGGTTGAGCGGCGAGCCGAGGTGCGTGCGCCGGCGAGTTAGAGCGTGGGCCCAAGAGTTTTGGCGCGGTGGACCTTCAAAGTCGCCAGGGGCTTGGAGGGCCCTGGTGGTTCTCCCGCCCTGAATGACCTGCGGAGCCCGGAGCGGCCAGGGTGGCAGCGGGGCGGGACTTTGAGTCTGGCGCTGGGCCTCGGGGGTCCCCAATCCCCAGCGTTGCGGCGCCAGGCTCCTTGGGAGGGGCCCCTTGGGGGCCCAGGAAGGGTTAGGGTTAGCCCCCAGGAGGCCGGCAGGCCCGATCCGCAGGTTGTGAGGCGAGCACAGGGTCAGGCCAAGGTGAGGGAGCTGGGGAGGGGGAGCGTGGGCCCAAGCGTTTTGTCGTGGGAGGCCTTTGAAGATTGCTGAGGGCTGGGAGGGTCCTGCCCATTCTCCCGCCCTGAATGACCAGCCATAGAACTTGCGGCCCGGGTGGTGGAGGGGCAGCAGGTGAGTCCTGGAATGGGGCTCGGGGGTCCCCAATACCTGGTGTTTAGGCGCCAGGCCCCATGGGAGGGAGGCTTGTAAGTCCTATCCGCCGGTTGTGCGGCGAGCCGAGGTGAGTGCGGCGGCGAGCTAGAGCGTGGGCCCAAGCGTTTTGGCGCGGGGGACCTTCAAAGTCGCCCGGGGCTTGGAGGGCCCTGGTGGTTCTCCCGCCCTGAATGACCTGCGGAGCCCGGAGCGGCCAGGGTGGCAGCGGGGCGGGACTTTGAGTCCGGCGCTGAGCCTCGGGGGTCCCCAATCCCCAGGGTTGCGGCGCCAGGCTCCTTGGGAGGGGCCCCTTGGGGGCCTAGGTAGGGTTAGGGTTAGCCCCCAGGAGGCCGGCAGGCCCGATCCGCAGGTTGTGAGGCGAGCAAAGTGTCGGGCCAAGGTGAGGGAGCTTTGGAGGGGGAGCGTGGGCCCAAGCGTTTTGGCGCGGGGGACCTTCAAAGTCGTCGGGGGCTTGGAGGGGCCTGGAGGTTCTCCCTCCCTGAATATCCTGCGGAGCCCGGAGCGGCCCTTATGGCGGCGGGGCGGGACTTTGAGTCCGGCGCTGGGCCTCGGGGGTCCCCAATCCCCAGCGTTGCAGCGCCAGGCTGCTTGGGAGGGGCCCCTCAAGGGCCTACCTAGGGTTAGGGTTAGCCCCCAGGAGGCCGGCAGGCAGGATCCGCAGGTTGTGCTGTGAGCGCAGGGTCGGGCCAAGGTGAGGGAGCTGGGGAGGGGGAGCGTGGGCCCAAGCATTTTGGCTTGGGAGGCCTTTGAAGATTGCTGCGGGCTGGGAGGGTCCTGTCCATTCTCCCGCCCTGAATGACCGGCCACAGCATTTGCGTCCCGGGTGGTGGAGGGGAAGCAGGTGAGTCCAGGGATGGGCCTCGGGGGTCCCCAATCCCTGGTGTTACGGCGCCAGGCCCCTTGGGAGGGAGGCTTGTACTTCCTATCCGCCGGTTGTGTGGCGAGCCGAGGTGAGTGCGCCGGCGAGCTAGAGCGTGGGCCCAAGGGTTTTTGCGCGGGGGACCTTCGAAAGTCGCCAGGGACTTGGAGGGCCCTGCCCATTCGTTCTCCCGCCCTGAATGACTGGCAGTGACCCTAGCGGCACGGTTGGCGGCGGGGCGGGAAGGTGAGTCCGGCGCTGGGACTCGGGGGACCCAATCCCCGGCTTTGCTGTGCCAGGCCCCTTGGGGGGCCCTTCGGGGAACGAGATAGGGTTAGGTTTAGCCCCCAGGAGGCCGGCAGGACCGATCCGTCGGCTGTGCGGCCAGCGGAGGGGCGGGCCGAGGTGAGAGCGCTGGCGAACGGGAGCGTGGGACCAAGCGTTTTGTCATGGGGTCCTTCGATGTTCGCCGGGGCTTGGAGGGCCCTGCCCGTTCTCCTGCCCTGAATGACCGGTGGCGCCCCTAGCGACCCGGGTGGCGGCAGGGCAGCAGGGTGAGTCCGGCGCTTGGGCCCTGTGTCCCCAATCCCTGGCTTTCCTGCGCCAGTCACCTTGGGAGGGGCCCCTCGGGGGCCGATGTAGCGTTAGGGTTAGCCCCCAGGAGGCCGGCAGGCCTGATCCGCAGGTTGTGCAGCGAGTGCAGGGTCCGGCGGAGGTGAGGGAGCTGTGGAGGAGGAGCATGGGCCCAAGCTTTTTGGCGTGGGAGGCCTTTGAAGATTGCTGAGGGCTGGGAGGGTCCTGCCCATTCTCCCGCCCTGAATGACCGGCCACAGCACTTGCGGCCCGGGTGGTGGAGGGGCAGCAGGTGAGTCCAGGGATGGGGCTCGGGGGTCCCCAATCCCTGGTGTTGCAGCGCCAGGCCCCTTGGGAGGGACGCTTGCAGGCCCTATCCGCCGGGTGTGCGGCGAGCTGAGGTGAGTGCGCTGGCGAGCTAGAACATGGGCCCAAGCGTTTTGGCGCGGGGGACCTTCGAAAGTCGCCGGGGGCTTGGAGGGGCCTGGCGGTTCTCCCTCCCTGAATATCCTGCGGAGCCCGGAGCGGCCCGTTTGGCGGCGGGGCGGGACTTTGAGTCCGGCGCTGGGGCTCGGGGGTCCCCAATCCCCGGCTTTGCTGTGCCAGGCCCCTTGGGGGGCCCTTCGGGGAACGAGATAGGGTTAGGTTTAGCCCCCAGGAGGCCGGCAGGACCGATCCGTCGGCTGTGCGGCCAGCGGAGGGGCGGGCCGAGGTGAGAGCGCTGGCGAGCGGGAGCGTGGGACCAAGCCTTTTGTCGTGGGGTCCTTCGATGTTCCCGGGGCTTGGAGGGCCCTGCCCGTTCTCCTGCCCTGAATGACCGGCGGCGCCCTAGCGAACCGGGTGGCGGCAGGGCAGCAGGGTGAGTCCGGCGCCTGGGTTCTGTGTCCCCAATCCCTGGCTTTCCTGCGCCAGTCACCTTGGGAGGGGCCCCTTGGGGGCCGACGTAGGGTTAGGGTTAGCCCCAGGAGGCCGGCAGGCCCGATCCGCAGGTTGTGCGAGGAGCGCAGGTTCAGGCCGAGGTGAGGGAGCTGGTGAGGGGGAGCGTGGGCCCAAGCGTTTTGGCGTGGGCGGCCTTTGAATATTGCTGAGGGCTGGGAGGGTCCTGCCCATTCTCCCGCCCTGAATGACCGGCCACAGCACTTGCGCCCGGGTGGTGGAGGGGCAGCAGGTGAGTCCAGGGATGGGGCTCGGGGGTCCCCAATCCCTGGTGTTGCGGCGCCAGGCCCCTTGGGAGGGAGGCTTGTAGGTCCTATCCGCCGGTTGTGTGGCGAGCCGAGGTGAGTGCGCCGGCGAGCTAGAGCGTGGGCCCAAGGGTTTTTGCGCGGGGGACTTTCGAAAGTCGTCGGGGACTTGGAGGGCCCTGCCCGTTCGTTCTCCCGCCCTGAATGACCTGCGGAGCCCGGAGCGGCCCGGGTGGCGGCAGGGCGGGACTTTGAGTCCGGCGTTGGGGCCCGGGGGTCCCCAATCCCCGGCTTGGCTGTGCCAGGCCGCTTGGGGGGGCCCCTCGGGGAACGAGATAGGGTTAGGTTTAGCCCCCAGGAGGCCGGCAGGACTGATCCGTCGGCTGTGCGGCCAGCGGAGGGGCGGGCCGAGGTGAGAGCGCTGGAGAACGGGAGCGTGGGACCAAGCGTTTTGTCGTGGGGTCCTTCGATGGTCGCCGGGGCTTGGAGGGCCCTGCCCGTTCTCCTGCCCTGAATGACCGGCGGCGCCCCTAGCGACCCGGGTGGCGGCAGGGCAGCAGGGTGAGTCCGGCGCTTGGGCCCTGTGTCCCCAATCCCTGGCTTTCCTGCGCCAGTCACCTTGGGAGGGGCCCCTCGGGGGCCGAAGTAGCGTTAGGGTTAGCCCCCAGGAGGCCGGCAGGCCCGATCCGCAGGTTGTGCAGCGAGTGCAGGGTCGGGCGGAGGTGAGGGAGCTGTGGAGGAGGAGCATGGGCCCAAGCTTTTTGGCGTGGGAGGCCTTTGAAGATTGCTGAGGGCTGGGAGGGTCCTGCCCATTCTCCCGCCCTGAATGACCGGCCACAGCACTTGCGGCCCGGGTGGTGGAGGGGCAGCAGGTGAGTCCAGGGATGGGGCTTGGGGGTCCCCAATCCCTGGTGTTGCAGCGCCAGGCCCCTTGGGAGGGACGCTTGCAGGCCCTATCCGCCGGGTGTGCGGCGAGCCGAGGTGAGTGCGCTGGCGAGCTAGAGCGTGGGCCCAAGCGTTTTGGCGCGGGGGACCTTCGAAAGTCGCCGGGGGCTTGGAGGGGCCTGGCGGTTCTCCCTCCCTGAATATCCTGCGGAGCCCGGAGCGGCCCGTTTGGCGGCGGGGCGGGACTTTGAGTCCGGCGCTGGGCCTCGGGGGTCCCCAATCCCCAGCGTTGCGGCGCCAGGCTGCTTGGGAGGGGCCCCTCAAGGGCCTACCTAGGGTTAGGGTTAGCCCCCAGGAGGCCGGCAGGCCCGATCCGCAGGTTGTGCGGCGAGCGCAGGGTCCGGCCAAGGTGAGGGAGCTGGGGAGGGGGAGCATGGGCCCAAGCATTTTGGCTTGGGAGGCCTTTGAAGATTGCTGCGGGCTGGGAGGGTCCTGTCCATTCTCCCGACCTGAATGACCGGCCACAGCACTTGCGGCCCGGGTGGTGGAGGGGCAGCAGGTGAGTCCAGGGATGGGCCTTGGGGGTCCCCAATCCCTGGTGTTGCGGCGCCAGGCCCCTTGGGAGGGAGGCTTGAACTTCCTATCCGCCGGTTGTGTGGCGAGCCGAGGTGAGTGCGCCGGCGAGCTAGAGCGTGGGCCCAAGGGTTTTTGCGCGGGGGACCTTCGAAAGTCGCCAGGGACTTGGAGGGCCCTGCCCGTTCGTTCTCCCGCCCTGAATGACCGGCAGTGACCCTAGCGGCACGGTTGGCGGCGGGGCGGGAAGGTGAGTCCGGCGCTGGGGCTCGGGGGTCCCCAATCCCCGGCTTTGCTGTGCCAGGCCCCTTGGGGGGCCCTTCGGGGAACGAGATAGGGTTAGGTTTAGCCCCCAGGAGGCCGGCAGGACCGATCCGTCGGCTGTGCGGCCAGCGGAGGGGCGGGCCGAGGTGAGAGCGCTGGCGAGCGGGAGCGTGGGACCAAGCCTTTTGTCCTGAGGTCCTTGGATGTTCCCGGGGCTTGGAGGGCCCTGCCCGTTCTCCTGCCCTGAATGACCGGCGGCGCCCCTAGCGACCCGGGTGGCGGCAGGGCAGCAGGGTGAGTCCGGCGCCTGGGTTCTGTGTCCCCAATCCCTGGCTTTCCTGCGCCAGTCACCTTGGGAGGGGCCCCTTGGGGGCCGACGTAGGGTTAGGGTTAGCCCCAGGAGGCCGGCAGGCCCGATCCGCAGGTTGTGCGAGGAGCGCAGGTTCAGGCCGAGGTGAGGGAGCTGGTGAGGGGGAGCGTGGGCCCAAGCGTTTTGGCGTGGGCGGCCTTTGAAAATTGCTGAGGGCTGGGAGGGTCCTGCCCATTCTCCCGCCCTGAATGACCGGCCACAGCACTTGCGGCCCGGGTGGTGGAGGGGCAGCAGGTGAGTCCAGGGATGGGGCTCGGGGGTCCCCAATCCCTGGTGTTGCAGCGCCAGGCCCCTTGGGAGGGACGCTTGCAGGCCCTATCCGCCGGGTGTGCGGCGAGCCGAGGTGAGTGCGCTGGCGAGCTAGAGCGTGGGCCCAAGCGTTTTGGCGCGGGGGACCTTCGAAAGTCGCCGGGGGCTTGGAGGGGCCTGGCGGTTCTCCCTCCCTGAATATCCTGCGGAGCCCGGAGCGGCCCGTTTGGCGGCGGGGCGGGACTTTGAGTCTGGCGCTGGGCCTCGGGGGTCCCCAATCCCCAGCGTTGCGGCGCCAGGCTGCTTGGGAGGGGCCCCTCAAGGGCCTACCTAGGGTTAGGGTTAGCACCCAGGAGGCCGGCAGGCCCGATCCGCAGGTTGTGCGGCGAGCGCAGGGTCGGGCCAAGGTGAGGGAGCTGGGGAGGGGGAGCGTGGGCCCAAGCATTTTGGCTTGGGAGGCCTTTGAAGATTGCTGCGGGCTGGGAGGGTCCTGTCCATTCTCCCGCCCTGAATGACCGGCCACAGCACTTGCGGCCCGGGTGGTGGAGGGGCAGCAGGTGAGTCCAGGGATGGGCCTCGGGGGTCCCCAATCCCTGGTGTTGCGGCGCCAGGCCCCTTGGGAGGGAGGCTTGTACTTCCTATCCGCCGGTTGTGTGGCGAGCCGAGGTGAGTGCGCCGGCGAGCTAGAGCGTGGGCCCAAGGGTTTTTGCGCGGGGGACCTTCGAAAGTCGCCAGGGACTTGGAGGGCCCTGCCCATTCGTTCTCCCGCCCTGAATGACCGGCAGTGACCCTAGAGGCAGGGTTGGCGGCGGGGAGGGAAGGTGAGTCCGGCGCTGGGGCTCGGGGGAACCCAATCCCCGGCTTTGCTGTGCCAGGCCTCTTGGGGGGGCCCTTCGGGGAACGAGATAGGGTTAGGTTTAGCCCCCAGGAGGCCGGCAGGACCGATCCGTCGGCTGTGCGGCCAGCGGAGGGGCGGGCCAAGGTGAGAGCGCTGGCGAGCGGGAGCGTGGCCCCAAGCGTTTTGCCTCGGGAGGCCTTCGAATGTCGCTGGAGGCTCGGAGAACCCTGCGCGTTCTCCCGCCCTGAATGACCGGAGTCGCCCCTAGGGGCCCAGTGGGCGGCGGTGCCACAGGGAGAGTCCGGCGCGGCGGTTCGGGGGACTCAATCCCCGGCCTTTTGGCACCAGGCCCCTTGGGAGCGGCCCCTGGGGGGCCGACCTAGGGATAGGGTTAGGCCTCAGGAGGCCGGCAGGCCTGATCCGCAGGCTGTGCAGAGAACTGAGGGGCAGGTCGAGGTGAGGGCGCTGGTGAGCGGGAGCGTGTGCCCAAGCGTTTTGGCGTGGGAGGCCTTTGGAGATTGCTGAATGCTGGGAGGGTCCTGCCCATTCTCCCGCTCTGAATGACTGGCCAAAGCACTTGCAGCCCGGGTGGTGGTGGGGCAGCCGGTGAGTCCAGGGATGGGCCTCGGAGGTCCCCAATCCCTGGTGTTGCAGCGCCAGGCCCCTTGGGAGGGAGGCTTGTAGGTCCTATCCGCTGGGTGTGCGGCGAGCCGAGGTGAGTGCGCCGGCGAGCTAGAGCGTGGGCCCAAGGGTTTTTTTCGCGGGGGACTTTCGAAAGTCGCCGGGGACTTGGAGGGCCCTGCCCGTTCGTTCTCCCGCCCTGAATGTCCTGCGGAGCCCGGAGCGGCCCCGGTGGCAGCGGGGCGGGACGTTGAGTCCGGCGCTGGGCCTTGGGGGTTCCCAATCCCCAGCATTGCTGCGCCAGGCTCCTTGGGAGGGGCCCCTTGGGGGCCGACCTAGGGTTAGGGTTAGCCCCCAGGAGGGCGGCAGGCCTGATCCGCAGGTTGTGCGGTGAGCTTAGGGTCGGTCCAAGGTGAGGGAGCTGGGGAGGGGGAGCGTGGGCCCAAGCATTTTGGCGCAGGGGGAATTCGAATGTTGCCAGGGTCTGGGAGGGCCCTGCCTGTTCTCCCGCCCTCAATAACCGGCAGTGACCCTAGCGGCATGGTTGGTGGCGGGGCGGGAAGGTGAGTCCGGTACTGGGGCTCGGGGGTCCCCAATCCCCGGCTTTGCTGTGCCAGGCCCCTTTGGGGGGGCCCTTCGGGGAACGAGATAGGGTTAGGTTTAGCCCCCAGGAGGCCGGCAGGACCGATCCGTCGGCTGTGCGGCCAGCGGAGGGGCGGGCCGAGGTGAGAGCGCTGTGGAGCTAGAGCGTGGGCCCAAGCGTTTTGGCGCGGGGGACCTTCGAAAGTCGCCGGGGGCTTGGAGGGGCCTGGCGGTTCTCCCTCCCTGAATATCCTGCGGAGCCCGGAGCGGCCCGTTTGGCGGCGGGGCGGGACTTTGAGTCCGGCGCTGGGCCTCGGGGGTCCCCAATCCCCAGCGTTGCGGCGCCAGGCTGCTTGGGAGGGGTCCCTCAAGGGCCTACCTAGGGTTAGGGTTAGCCCCCAGGAGGCCGGCAGGCCCGATCCGCAGGTTGTGCGGCGAGCTCAGGTTCAGGCCCAGGTGAGGGAGCTGGGGAGGGGGAGCGTGGGCCCAAGCGTTTTGGCGTGGGAAGCCTTTGAAGATTGCTGAGGGCTGGGAGGGTCCTGCCCATTCTCCCGCCCTGAATGACCGGCGACAGCACTTGCGCCCGGGTGGTGGAGGGGCAGCAGGTGAGTCCAGGGATGGGGCTCGGGGGTCCCCAATCCCCGGCTTTGCTGTGCCAGGCCCCTTGGGGGGGCCCTTCGGGGAACGAGATAGGGTTAGGTTTAGCCCCCAGGAGGCCAGCACGACCGATCCGTCGGCTGTGCGGCCAGCGGAGGGGCGGGCCGAGGTGAGAGCGCTGGCGAACGGGAGCGTGGGACCAAGCGTTTTGTCGTGGGGTCCTTCGATGGTCGCCGGGGCTTGGAGGGCCCTGCCCGTTCTCCTGCCCTGAATGACCGGCGGCGCCCCTAGCGACCCAGGTGGCGGCAGGGCAGCAGGGTGAGTCCGGCGCCTGGGCTCTGTGTCCCCAATCCCTGGCTTTCCTGCGCCAGTCACCTTGGGAGGGGCCCCTTGGGGGCCGACATAGGGTTAGGGTTAGACCCCAGGAGGCCGGCAGGCCCGATCCGCAGTTTGTGAGGCGAGCACAGGGTCAGGCCAAGGTGAGGGAGCTGGGGAGGGGGAGCGTGGGCCCAAGCGTTTTGTCGTGGGAGGCCTTTGAAGATTGCTGAGGGCTGGGAGGGTCCTGCCCATTCTCCCGCCCTGAATGACCGGCCATAGAACTTGCGGCCCGGGTTGTGGAGGGGCAGCAGGTGAGTCCAGGAATGGGGCTCGGGGGTCCCCAATACCTGGTGTTTCGGCGCCAGGCCCCATGGGAGGGAGGCTTGTAGGTCCTATCCGCCGGTTGTGCGGCGAGCCGAGGTGAGTGCGGCGGCGAGCTAGAGCGTGGGCCCAAGCGTTTTGGCGCGGGGTTCCTTCAAAGTCGCCCGGGGCTTGGAGGGCCCTGTTGGTTCTCCCGCCCTGAATGACCTGCGGAGCCCGGAGCGTCCAGGGTGGCAGCGGGGCGGGACTTTGAGTCCGGCGCTGGGCCTCGGGGGTCCCCAATCCCCAGGGTTGCGGCGCCAGGCTCCTTGGGAGGGGCCCCTTGGGGGCCTAGGTAGGGTTAGGGTTAGCCCCCAGGAGGCCGGCAGTCCCGATCCGCAGGTTGTGAGGCGAGCACAGGGTCAGGCCAAGGTGAGGGAGCTGGGGAGGGGGAGCGTGGGCCCAAGCGTTATGGCGTGGGGGACCTTCAAAGTCGCCGGGGGCTTGGAGGGCCCTGGCGGTTCTCCCGCCCTGAATGACCTGCGGAGCCCGGAGCTGCCCGGTTGGCGGCGGGGCGGGACTTTGAGTCCGGCGCTGGGGCTCGGGGGTCCCCAATTCCCGGCTTTGCTGTGCCAGGCCCCTTTGGGGGGCCCTTTGGGGAACGAGATAGGATTAGGTTTAGCCCCCAGGAGGCCGGCAGGACCGATCCGTAGGCTGTGCGGCCAGCGGAGGGGCGGGCCGAGGTGAGAGCGCTGGCGAGCGGGAGCGTGGGACCAAGCGTTTTGTCGTGGGGTCCTTCGATGGTCGCCGGGGCTTGGAGGGCCCTGCCCGTTCTCCTGCCCTGAATGACCGGCGGCGCCCCTAGCAACCCGGGTGGCGGCAGGGCAGCAGGGTGAGTCCGGCGCCTGGGTTCTGTGTCCCCAATCCCTGGCTTTCCTGCGCCAGTCACCTTGGGAGGGGCCCTGGGGTCCGACCTAGGTTTAGGGTTAGCCCCAGGTGGCCGGCAGGCCCGATCCGCAGGTTGTGCGAGGAGCGCAGGTTCAGGCCGAGGTGAGGGAGCTGGTGAGGGGGAGCGTGGGCCCAAGGGTTTTGGCGTGGGCGGCCTTTGAAAATTTCTGAGGGCTGGGAGGGTCCTGCCCATTCTCCCGCCCTGAATGACCGGCCACAGCACTTGCGGCCCCGGGTGGTGGAGGGGAAGCAGGTGAGTCCAGGGATGGAGCTCGGGGGTCCCCAATCCCTGGTGTTGCGGCGCCATGCCCCTTGGGAGGGAGGCTTGTAGGTCCTATCTGCCGGTTGAGTGGCGAGCCGAGGTGAGTGCGCCGGCGAGTTAGAGCTTGGGCCCAAGCGTTTTGGCGCGGGGGACCTTCAAAGTCGCCCGGGGCTTGGAGGGCCCTGGTGGTTCTCCCGCCCTGAATGACCTGCGGAGCCCGGAGTGGCCAGGGTGGCAGCGGGGCGGGACTTTGAGTCTGGCGCTGGGCCTCGGGGGTCCCCAATCCCCAGCGTTGCGGCGCCAGGCTCCTTGGGAGGGGCCCCTTGGGGGCCCAGGTAGGGTTAGGGTTAGCCCCCAGGAGGCCGGCAGGCCCGATCCGCAGGTTGTGAGGCGAGCACAGGGTCGGGTCAAGGTGAGGGAGCTGGGGAGGGGGAGCGTGGGCCCAAGCGTTTTGTCGTGGGAGGCCTTTGAAGATTGCTGAGGGCTGGGAGGGTCCTGCCCATTCTCCCGCGCTGAATGACCGGCCATAGATCTTGCGGCCCGGGTGGTGGAGGGGCAGCAGGTGAGTCCAGGAATGGGGCTCGGGGGTCCCCAATACCTGGTGTTTCGGCCCCAGGCCCCATGGGAGGGAGGCTTGTAGGTCCTATCCGCCGGTTGTGCGGCGAGCCGAGGTGAGTGCGGCGGCGAGCTAGAGCGTGGGCCCAAGCGTTTTGGCGCGGGGGACCTTCAAAGTCGCCCGGGGCTTGAAGGGCCCTGGTGGTTCTCCCGCCCTGAATGACCTGCGGAGTCCGGAGCGGCCAGGGTGGCAGCGGGTGGGACTTTGAGTCCGGCGCTGGGCCTCGGGGGTCCCCAATCCCCAGCGTTGCGGCGCCAGGCTCCTTGGGAGGGGCCCCTTGGGGGCCTAGGTAGGGTTAGGGTTAGCCCCCAGGAGGCCGGCAGGCCCAGTCCGCAGGTTGTGAGGCGAGCACAGGGACGGGCCAAGGTGAGGGAGCTGGGGAGGGGGAGCGTGGGCCAAAGCGTTTTGGCGCGGGGGACCTTCAAAGTCGCGGGGGGCTTGGAGGGCCCTGGCGGTTCTCCCGCCCTGAATGACCTGCGGAGCCCGGAGCGGCCCGGGTGGCGGCGGGGCGGGACTTTGAGTCCGGCGTTGGGGCTCGGGGTTCCCCAATCCCCGGCTTGGCTGTGCCAGGCCGCTTGGGGGGGCCCCTCGGGGAACGAGATAGGGTTAGGTTTAGCCCCGAGGAGGCCGGCAGGACCGATCCGTCGGCTGTGCGGCCAGCGGAGGGGCGGGCCGAGGTGAGAGCGCTGTGGAGCTAGAGCGTGGGCCCAAGCGTTTTGGCGCGGGGGACCTTCGAAAGTCGCCGGGGGCTTGGAGGGCCCTGGTGGTTCTCCCGCCCTGAATGACCGGCGGCGCCCCTAGCAACCCGGGTGGCGGCAGGGCAGCAGGGTGAGTCCGGCGCCTGGGTTCTGTGTCCCCAATCCCTGGCTTTCCTGCGCCAGTCACCTTGGGAGGGGCCCTGGGGTCCGACCTAGGTTTAGGGTTAGCCCCAGGTGGCCGGCAGGCCCGATTCGCCCATTGTTTGGCGAGCGGAGGGGAAGGCCAAGGTGAGGGCGCTGGCGAGGGGGAGCGTGGGCCCAAGCGTTTTGCCTCGGGGGGCCTTCGAATGTCGCTGGAGGCTCGGAGAGCCCTGTGCGTTCTCCCGCCCTGAATGACCGGAGTCGCCCCTAGGGGCCCAGTTGGCGGCGGTCCCGCAGGAAGAGTCCGGCGCGGCGGTTCGGGGGACCCAATCCCAGGCCTTTTGGCACCATTCCCCTTGGGAGCGGCCCTTTGGGGGCCGACCTAGGGATAGGGTTAGGCCTCAGGAGGCCGGCAGGCCTGATCCGCAGGCTGTGCGGAGAGCGGAGGGGCAGGTCGAGGTGAGGGCGCTGGTGAGCGGGAGCGTGTGCCCAAGCGTTTTGGCGCGGGAGGCCTTCGAAGGTTGCCGGGGTCTGGCAGGGCCCTGCCTGTTCTCCCGCCCTCAATGACCGGCAGTGACCCTAGCAGCACGGTTGGCGGCGGGGCGGGAAGGTGAGTCCGGCGCTGGGGCTCGGGGGTCCCCAATCCCCGGCTTTGCTGTGCCAGGCCCCTTGGGGGGGCCCTTCGGGGAACGAGATAGGGTTAGGTTTAGACCCCAGGAGGCCGGCAGGACCGATCCGTCGGCTGTGCGGCCAGCGGAGGGACGGGCCGAGGTGAGAGCGCTGGCGAACGGGAGAGTGGGACCAAGCGTTTTGTCGTGGGGTCCTTCGATGTTCGCCGGGGCTTGGAGGGCCCTGCCCGTTCTCCTGCCCTGAATGACCGGCGGCGCCCCTAGCGACCCGGGTGGCGGCGGGACAGCAGGGTGAGTCCGGCGAGTGGGCTCTGTGTCCCCAATCCCTGGCTTTCCTGCGCCAGTCACCTTGGGAGGGGCCCCTTGGGGGCCAACGTAGGGTTAGGGTTAGCCCCCAGGAAGCCGGCAGGCCCGATCCGCAGGTTGTGCGAGGAGCACAGGTTCAGGCCGAGGTGAGGGAGCTGGGGAGGGGGATCGTGGGCCCAAGCGTTTTGGCGTGGGAAGCCTTTGAAGATTGCTGAGGGCTGGGAGGGTCCTGCCCATTCTCCCGCCCTGAATGACCGGCCACAGCACTTGCGCCCGGGTGGTGGAGGGGCAGCAGGTGAGTCCAGGGATGGGGCTCGGGGGTCCCCAATCCCTGGTGTTGCGGCGCCAGGCCCTTGGGAGGGAGGCTTGTAGGTCCTATCCGCCGGTTGTGTGGCGAGCCGAGGTGAGTGCGCCGGCGAGCTAGAGCGTGGGCCCAAGGGTTTTTGCGCGGGGGACTTTCGAAAGTCGCCGGGGACTTGGAGGGCCCTGCCCGTTCGTTCTCCCGCCCTGAATGACCTGCGGAGCCCGGAGCGGCCCGGGTGGCGGCGGGGCGGGACTTTGAGTCCGGCGTTGGGGCTCGGGGTTCCCCAATCCCCGGCTTGGCTGTGCCAGGCCGCTTGGGGGGGCCCCTCGGGGAACGAGATAGGGTTAGGTTTAGCCCCCAGGAGGCCGGCAGGACCGATCCGTCGGCTGTGCGGCCAGCGGAGGGGCGGGCCGAGGTGAGAGCGCTGGCGAACGGGAGCGTGGGACCAAGCGTTTTGTCGTGGGGTCCTTCGATGGTCGCAGGGGCTTGGAGGGCCCTGCCCGTTCTCCTGCCCTGAATGACCGGCGGCGCCCCTAGCGACCCGGGTGGCGGCAGGGCAGCAGGGTGAGTCAGGCGCCTGGGTTCTGTGTCCCCAATCCCTGGCTTTCCTGCGCCAGTCACCTTGGGAGGGGCCCCTCGGGGGCCGACGTAGCTTTAGGGTTAGCCCCCAGGAGGCCGGCAGGCCAGATCCGCAGGTTGTGCAGCGAGTGCAGGGTCGGGCGGAGGTGAGGGAGCTGTGGAGGAGGAGCATGGGCCCAAGCGTTTTGGCGTGGGAGGCCTTTGAAGATTGCTGAGGGCTGGGAGGGTCCTGCCCATTCTCCTGCCCTGAATGACCGGCCATAGAACTTGCGGCCCGGGTTGTGGAGGGGCAGCAGGTGAGTCCAGGAATGGGGCTCGGGGGTCCCCAATACCTGGTGTTTCGGCGCCAGGCCCCATGGGAGGGAGGCTTGTAGGTCCTATCCGCCGGTTGTGCGGCGAGCCGAGGTGAGTGCGGCGGCGAGCTAGAGCGTGGGCCCAAGCGTTTTGGCGCGGGGGTCCTTCAAAGTCGCCCGGGGCTTGGAGGGCCCTGTTGGTTCTCCCGCCCTGAATGACCTGCGGAGCCCGGAGCGTCCAGGGTGGCAGCGGGGCGGGACTTTGAGTCCGGCGCTGGGCCTCGGGGGTCCCCAATCCCCAGGGTTGCGGCGCCAGGCTCCTTGGGAGGGGCCCCTTGGGGGCCTAGGTAGGGTTAGGGTTAGCCCCCAGGAGGCCGGCAGTCCCGATCCGCAGGTTGTGAGGCGAGCACAGGGTCAGGCCAAGGTGAGGGAGCTGGGGAGGGGGAGCGTGGGCCCAAGCGTTATGGCGTGGGGGACCTTCAAAGTCGCCGGGGGCTTGGAGGGCCCTGGCGGTTCTCCCGCCCTGAATGACCTGCGGAGCCCGGAGCGGCCCGGTTGGCGGCGGGGCGGGACTTTGAGTCCGGCGCTGGGGCTCGGGGGTCCCCAATTCCCGGCTTTGCTGTGCCAGGCCCCTTTGGGGGGCCCTTTGGGGAACGAGATAGGGTTAGGTTTAGCCCCCAGGAGGCCGGCAGGACCGATCCGTAGGCTGTGCGGCCAGCGGAGGGGCGGGCCGAGGTGAGAGCGCTGGGAGCGGGAGCGTGGGACCAAGCGTTTTGTCGTGGGGTCCTTCGATGGTCGCCGGGGCTTGGAGGGCCCTGCCCGTTCTCCTGCTCTGAATGACCGGCGGCGCCCCTAGCAACCCGGGTGGCGGCAGGGCAGCAGGGTGAGTCCGGCGCCTGGGTTCTGTGTCCCCAATCCCTGGCTTTCCTGCGCCAGTCACCTTGGGAGGGGCCCTGGGGTCCGACCTAGGTTTAGGGTTAGCCCCAGGTGGCCGGCAGGCCCGATCCGCAGGTTGTGCGAGGAGCGCAGGTTCAGGCCGAGGTGAGGGAGCTGGTGAGGGGGAGCGTGGGCCCAAGGGTTTTGGCGTGGGCGGCCTTTGAAAATTGCTGAGGGCTGGGAGGGTCCTGCCCATTCTCCCGCCCTGAATGACCGGCCACAGCACTTGCGGCCCGGGTGGTGGAGGGGCAGCAGGTGAGTCCAGGGATGGAGCTCGGGGGTCCCCAATCCCTGGTGTTGCAGCGCCAGGCCCCTTGGGAGGGACGCTTGCAGGCCGTATCCGCCGGGTGTGCCGCGAGCCGAGGTGAGTGCGCTGGCGAGCTAGAGCGTGGGCCCAAGCGTTTTGGCGCGGGGGACCTTCGAAAGTCGCCGGGGGCTTGGAGGGCCCTGGCGGTTCTCCCTCCCTGAATGACCTGCGGAGCCCGGAGCGGCCCGGGGGGCAGCGGGGCAGGACTTTGAGTCCGGCGCTAGGCCTTGGCGGTCCCCAATCCCCAGCGTTGCTGCGCCAGGCTCCTTGGGAGGGGCCCCTTGGGGGGCGAGGTAGGGTTAGGTTTAGCCCCCAGGAGGGCGGCAGGCCCGATCCGCAGGTTGTGTGGTGAGCGCAGGGTCGGGCCAAGGTGAGGGAGCTGGGGAGGGGGAGCGTGGGCCCAAGCGTTTTGGCGCAGGGGGCCTTCGAATGTTGCCAGGGTCTGGGAGGGCCCTGCCTGTTTTCCCGCCCTCAATGACCGGCAGTGACCCTAGCGGCACGGTTGGCGGCGGGGCGGGAAGGTGAGTCCGGCGCTGGGGCTCCGGGGTCCCCAATCCCCGGCTTTGCTGTGCCAGGCCCCTTGGGGCGGCCCTTGGGGGAACGAGATAGTGTTAGGTTTAGCCCCCAGGAGGCCGGCAGGTGCGATCCGTCGGCTGTGCGGCCCGCGGAGAGGCGGGCCGAGGTGAGAGCGCTGGCGAACGGGAGCGTGAGACCAAGCGTTTTGTCGTGGGGTCCTTCGATGTTCGCCGGGGCTTGGAGGGCCCTGCCTGTTGTCCTGCCCTGAATGACCGGCGGCGCCCTAGCGACCCGGGTGGCAGCAGGGCAGCACGGTGAGACCAGCGCTTGGGCTCTGTGTCCCCAATCCCTGGCTTTCCTGCGCCAGTCAACTTGGGAGGGGCCCCTTGGGGGCCTACATAGGGTTAGGGTTAGACCCCAGGAGGCCGGCAGGCCGGATCCGCAGTTTGTGAAGCGAGCACAGGGTCCGGCCAAGGTGAGGGAGCTGGGGTGGGGGAGCGTGGGCCCAAGCGTTTTGGCGTGGGAGGCCTTTGAAGATTGCTGAGGGCTGGGAGGGTCCTGCCCATTCTCCCACCCTGAATGACTGGCCACAGCACTTGCGGCCCGTGTGGTGGAGGGGCAGCAGGTGAGTCCAGGAATGGGGCTCGGGGGTCACCAATCCCTGGTGTTGCGGCGCCAGGCCTCTTGGGAGGGACGCTTGCAGGCCCTATCCGCTGGGTGTGCGGCGAGCCGAGGTGAGTGCGCTGGCGAGCTAGAGCGTGGGCCCAAGCGTTTTTGCGCGGGGGACCTTCGAAAGTTGCCGGGGACTTGGAGGGCCCTGCCCGTTCGTTCTCTCGCCCTGAATGACCTGCGGAGCCCGTAGCGGCCCGTGTTTCGGCGGGGCGGGACTTTGAGACCGGCGCTGGGGCTCGGGGGTCCCCAATCCCCAGCGTTGTGGCGCCAGGCTCCTTGGGAGGGGCCCCTTGGGGGCCGACAGAGGGTTAGGTTTAGCCCCCAGGAGGCCGGCAGGCCCGATCCACAGGTTGTGCGGCGAGCGCAGGGTCGGGCCAAGGTGAGGGAGCTGGGGAGGGGGAGTGTGGGCCCAAGTGTTTTGGCGCAGGGGGCCTTCGAATGTTGCCGGGGGCTCATAGGGCCCTGCCTGTTCTCCCGTCTTGAACGACCGGCTGCGCTCCTAGCGGCACGGGTGGCGGCGGGTCGGCAGGGTGAGTCTGGCGCTGGGGCTCGGGGTCCCCAATCCCCGGCGTTGTGGCGCCAGGACCCTTGTGAGGGGCCCTCGGGGGCAGACCTAGGGTTAGGGTTAGCCCCAGGAGGCCGGCAGGCCCGATCCCCCCGTTGTTTGGCGAGCGAAGGGGAAGGCCGAGGTGAGGGCGCTGGCGAGGGGGAGCGTGGGCCCAAGCGTTTTGCCTCGGGGGGCCTTCAATGTCGCTGGAGGCTCTAAGAGCCCTGTGCGTTCTCCCGCCCTGAATGACCGGAATCGCCCCTAGGGGCCCAGTGGGCGGCGGTGCCGCAGGGAGAGTCCTGCGCGGCGGTTCGGGGGACCCAATCCCCGGCCTTTTGGCACCAGGCCCCTTGGGAGCGGCCCCTCGGGGGACGACCTAGGGATAGGGTTAGGCTTCAGGAGGCCAGCAGGCCTGATCCGCAGGCTGTGCAGAGAGCAGCGGGGCAGGTCGAGGTGAGGGCGCTGGTGAGCGGGAGCGTGTGCCCAAGCGTTTTGGCTCCGGAGGCCTTCGAAGGTTGCCGGGGTCTGGGAGGGCCTTACCTGTTCTCCCGCCCTGAATGACCTGCGGAGCCCGTAGCGGCCCGGGTGGCGGCGGGGCGGGACATTGAGTCCGGCGCTGGGCCTCTGGGGTCCCCAATCCCCAGCGTTGTGGCGCCAGGCTCCTTGGGAGGGGCCCCTTGGGGGCCCACGTAGGGTTAGGATTAGCCCCCAGGAGGCCGGCAGGCCCGATCCACAGGTTGTGTGGCGAGCGCAGGGTCCGGTCAAGGTGAGGGAGCTGGGGAGGGGGAGCGTGGGCCCAAGCGTTTTGGGGTGGGAGGCCTTTGAAGATTGCTGATGGCTGAGAGGGTCCTGCCCATTCTCCCGCCCTGAATGACCTGCCACAGCACTTGCAGCCTGGGTGGTGGTGGGGGAGCAGGTGAGTCCAGGGATGGGCCTCGGGTGTCCCCAATCCCTGGTGTTGCAGCGCCAGGCCCCTTGGGAGGGACGCTTGCAGGCCCTATCCGCCGGGTGTGCGGCGAGCCGAGGTGAGTGTGCTGGCGAGCTAGAGCGTGAGCCCAAGCATTTTGGCGCGGGGGACCTTCGAAAGTCGCCGGGGGCTTGGAGGGCCCTGGCGGTTCTCCCGCCCTGAATGACCTGCGGAGCCCGGAGCGGCCCGGGTGGCGGCGGGGCGGGACTTTGAGTCCAGCGCTGGGCCTCGGGGGTCCCCAATCCCCAGCGTTGCGGCGCCAGGCTGCTTGCGAGGGGCCCCTCAAGGGCAGACCTAGGGTTAGGGTTAGCCCCCAGAAGGCCCGCAAGCCCGATCCGCCAGTTGTGCGCTTAGCCGAGGGGCGGGCCAAGGTAAGGGCGCTGGTTAGCGGGAGCGTAGGCCCAAGCGTTTTGGCGCGGGAGGCCTTCGAAGGTTGCCCGGGTCTGGGAGGGCCCTGCCTGTTCTCCCGCCCTCAATGACCGGCAGTGACCCTAGCGGCACGGGTGGCGGCGTGGCGGGAAGGTGAGTCCGGCGCTGGGGCTCGGGGGTCCCCAATCCCCGGCTTTGCTATGCCAGGCCCCTTAGGGGGGCCCTTCGGGGAACGAGATAGGGTTAGGTTTAGCCCCCAGGAGGCCGGCAGGACCGATCCGTCGGCTGTGCGGCCAGCGGAGGGGCGGGCCGAGGTGAGAGCGCTGGCGAGCGGGAGCGTGGGACCAAGCGTTTTGCCGTGGGGTCCTTCGAAGCTCGCCGGGGCTTGGAGGGCCCTGCCCGTTGTCCTGCCCTGAATGACCAGCGGCGACCCTAGGGGCCCAGTGGGTGGCGGTGCCGCAGGGAGAGTCCGGCGCGGCGGTTCGGGGGACTCAATCCCCGGCCTTTTGGCACCAGGCCCCTTGGGAGCGGCCCCTGGGGGGCCGACCTAGGGATAGGGTTAGGCCTCAGGAGGCCGGCAGGCCTGATCCGCAGGCTGTGCAGAGAACTGAGGTGCATGTCGAGGTGAGGGCGCTGGTGAGCGGGAGCGTGTGCCCAAGCGTTTTGGCGTGGGCGGCCTTTGGAGATTGCTGAATGCTGGGAGGGTCCTGCCCATTCTCCCGCTCTGAATGACTGGCCAAAGCACTTGCAGCCCGGGTGGTGTTGGGGCAGCCGGTGAGTCCAGGGATGGGCCTCGGAGGTCCCCAATCCCTGGTGTTGCAGCGCCAGGCCCCTTGGGAGGGAGGCTTGTAGGTCCTATCCGCCGGGTGTGCGGCGAGCCGAGGTGAGTGCGCCGGCGAGCTAGAGCGTGGGCCCAAGGGTTTTTTTCGCGGGGGACTTTCGAAAGTCGCCGGGGACTTGGAGGGCCCTGCCCGTTCGTTCTCCCGCCCTGAATGTCCTGCGGAGCCCGGAGCGGCCCCGGTGGCAGCGGGGCGGGACGTTGAATCCGGCGCTGGGCCTTGGGGGTTCCCAATCCCCAGCATTGCTGCGCCAGGCTCCTTGGGAGGGGCCCCTTGGGGGCCGACCTAGGGTTAGGGTTAGCCCCCAGGAGGGCGGCAGGCCTGATCCGCAGGTTGTGCGGTGAGCTTAGGGTCGGTCCAAGGTGAGGGAGCTGGGGAGGGGGAGCGTGGGCCCAAGCATTTTGGCGCAGGGGGAATTCGAATGTTGCCAGGGTCTGGGAGGGCCCTGCCTGTTCTCCCGCCCTCAATAACCGGCAGTGACCCTAGCGGCATGGTTGGTGGCGGGGCGGGAAGGTGAGTCCGGTACTGGGGCTCGGGGGTCCCCAATCCCCGGCTTTGCTGTGCCAGGCCCCTTTGGGGGGGCCCTTCGGGGAACGAGATAGGGTTAGGTTTAGCCCCCAGGAGGCCGGCAGGACCGATCCGTCGGCTGTGCGGCCAGCGGAGGGGCGGGCCGAGGTGAGAGCGCTGGCGAACGGGAGCGTGGGACCAAGCGTTTTGTCGTGGGGTCCTTCGATGTTCGCCGGGGCTTGGAGGGCCCTGCCCGTTCTCCTGCCCTGAATGACCGGCGGCGCCCCTAGCGACCCGGGTGGCGGCAGGACAGCAGGGTGAGTCCGGCGCCTGGGCTCTGTGTCCCCAATCCCTGGCTTTCCTGCGCCAGTCACCTTGGGAGGGGCCCCTTGGGGGCCAACGTAGGGTTAGGGTTAGCCCCCAGGAGGCCGGCAGGCCCGATCCGCAGGTTGTGCGGCGAGCGCAGGGTCGGGCCAAGGTGAGGGAGCTGGGGAGGGGGAGCGTGGGCCCAAGCATTTGGGCTTGGGAGGCCTTTGAAGATTGCTGCGGGCTGGGAGGGTCCTGTCCATTCTCCCGCCCTGAATGACCGGTTACAGCACTTGCAGCCCGGGTGGTGGAGGGGCAGCAGGTGAGTCCAGGTATGGGCCTCGGGGGTCCCCAAACCCTGGTGTTGCGGCGCCAGGCCCCTTGGGAGGGAGGCTTGTACTTCCTATCCGCCGGTTGTGTGGCGAGCCGAGGTGAGTGCGCCGGCGAGCTAGAGCGTGGGCCCAAGGGTTTTTGCGCGGGGGACCTTCGAAAGTCGCCGGGGACTTGGAGGGCCCTGCCCATTCGTTCTCCCGCCCTGAATGACCGGCAGTGACCCTACTGGCACGGTTGGCGGCGGGGCGGGAAGGTGAGTCCGGCGCTGGGGCTCGGGGTTCCCCAATCCCCGGCTTTGCTGTGCCAGGCCCCTTGGGGGGCCCTTCGGGGAACGAGATAGGGTTAGGTTTAACCCCCAGGAGGCCGGCAGGACCGATCCGTCGGCTGTGCGGCCAGCGGAGGGGCGGGCCGAGGTGAGAGCGCTGGCGAGCGGGAGCGTGGGACCAAGCGTTCTGTCGTGGGGTCCTTCGATGTTCCCGGGGCTTGGAGGGCCCTGCCCGTTCTCCTGCCCTGAATGACCGGCGGCGCCCTAGCGACCCGGGTGGCGACAGGGCAGCAGGGTGAGTCCGGCGCCTGGGTTCTGTGTCCCCAATCCCTGGCTTTCCTGCGCCAGTCACCTTGGGAGGGGCCCCTTGGGGGCCGAGGTAGTGTTAGGGTTAGCCCCAGGAGGCCGGCAGGCCCGATCCGCAGGTTGTTCGGCGAGCACAGAGTCGGGCGGAGGTGAGGGAGCTGGGGAGGGGAGCGTGGCCCAAGCGTTTTGGCGTGGGAGGCCTTTGAAGATTGCTGAGGGCTGGGAGGGTCCTACCCATTCTCCCGCCCTGAATGACCGGCCACAGCACTTGCGGCCGGGGTGGTGGAGGGGCAGCAGGTGAGTCCAGGGATGGGGCTCGGGGGTCACCAATCCCTGGTGTTGCGGCGCCATGCCCCTTGGGAGGGAGGCTTGTAGGTCCTATCTGCCGGTTGAGCGGCGAGCCGAGGTGCGTGCGCCGGCGAGTTAGAGCGTGGGCCCAAGCGTTTTGGCGCGGTGGACCTTCAAAGTCGCCAGGGGCTTGGAGGGCCCTGGTGGTTCTCCCGCCCTGAATGACCTGCGGAGCCCGGAGCGGCCCGGGTGGCAGCGGGGCGGGACTTTGAGTCTGGCGCTGGGCCTCGGGGGTCCCCAATCCCCAGCGTTGCGGCGCCAGGCTCCTTGGGAGGGGCCCCTTGGGGGCCCAGGAAGGGTTAGGGTTAGCCCCCAGGAGGCCGGCAGGCCCGATCCGCAGGTTGTGAGGCGAGCACAGGGTCCGGCCAAGGTGAGGGAGCTGGGGAGGGGGAGCGTGGTCCCAAGCGTTTTGTCGTGGGAGGCCTTTGAAGATTGCTGAGGGCTGGGAGGGTCCTGCCCATTCTCCCGCCCTGAATGACCGGCCATAGAACTTGCGGCCCGGGTGGTGGAGGGGCAGCAGGTGAGTCCAGGAATGGGGCTCGGGGGTCCCCAATACCTGGTGTTTAGGCGCCAGGCCCCATGGGAGGGAGGCTTGTAGGTCCTATCCGCCGGTTGTGCGGCGAGCCGAGGTGAGTGCGGCGGCGAGCTAGAGCGTGGGCCCAAGCGTTTTGGCGCGGGGGACCTTCAAAGTCGCCCGGGGCTTGGAGGGCCCTGGTGGTTCTCCCGCCCTGAATGACCTGCGGAGCCCGGAGCGGCCAGGGTGGCAGCGGGGCGGGACTTTGAGTCCGGCGCTGAGCCTCGGGGGTCCCCAATCCCCAGGGTTGCGGCGCCAGGCTCCTTGGGAGGGGCCCCTTGGGGGCCTAGGTAGGGTTAGGGTTAGCCCCCAGGAGGCCGGCAGGCCCGATCCGCAGGTTGTGAGGCGAGCAAAGGGTCGGGCCAAGGTGAGGGAGCTTTGGAGGGGGAGCGTGGGCCCAAGCGTTTTGGCGCGGGGGACCTTCAAAGTCGCCGGGGGCTTGGAGGGCCCTGGTGGTTCTCCCGCCCTGAATGACCTGCGGAGCCCGGAGCGGCCCTTATGGCGGCGGGGCGGGACTTTGAGTCCGGCGCTGGGCCTCGGGGGTCCCCAATCCCCAGCGTTGCAGCGCCAGGCTGCTTGGGAGGGGCCCCTCAAGGGCCTACCTAGGGTTAGGGTTAGCCCCCAGGAGGCCGGCAGGCACGATCCGCAGGTTGTGCTGTGAGCGCAGGATCGGGCCAAGGTGAGGGAGCTGGGGAGGGGGAGCGTGGGCCCAAGCATTTTGGCTTGGGAGGCCTTTGAAGATTGCTGCGGGCTGGGAGGGTCCTGTCCATTCTCCCGCCCTGAATGACCGGCCACAGCACTTGCGGCCCGGGTGGTGGAGGGGCAGCAGGTGAGTCCAGGGATGGGGCTCGGGGGTCCCCAATCCCTGGTGTTGCAGCGCCAGGCCCCTTGGGAGGGATGCTTGCAGGCCCTATCCGCCGGGTGTGCGGCGAGCTGAGGTGAGTGCGCTGGCGAGCTAGAACGTGGGCCCAAGCGTTTTGGCGCGGGGGACCTTCGAAAGTCGCCGGGGGCTTGGAGGGGCCTGGCGGTTCTCCCTCCCTGAATATCCTGCGGAGCCCGGAGCGGCCCGTTTGGCGGCGGGGCGGGACTTTGAGTCCGGCGCTGGGCCTCGGGGGTCCCCAATCCCCGGCTTTGCTGTGCCAGGCCCCTTGGGGGGCCCTTCGGGGAACGAGATAGGGTTAGGTTTAGCCCCCAGGAGGCCGGCAGGACCGATCCGTCGGCTGTGCGGCCAGCGGAGGGGCGGGCCGAGGTGAGAGCGCTGGCGAGCGGGAGCGTGTGACCAAGCCTTTTGTCGTGGGGTCCTTCGATGTTCCCGGGGCTTGGAGGGCCCTGCCCGTTCTCCTGCCCTGAATGACCGGCGGCGCCCTAGCGACCCGGGTGGCGGCAGGGCAGCAGGGTGAGTCCGGCGCCTGGGTTCTGTGTCCCCAATCCCTGGCTTTCCTGCGCCAGTCACCTTGGGAGGGGCCCCTTGGGGGCCGACGTAGGGTTAGGGTTAGCCCCAGGAGGCCGGCAGGCCCGATCCGCAGGTTGTGCGAGGAGCGCAGGTTCAGGCCGAGGTGAGGGAGCTGGTGAGGGGGAGCGTGGGCCCAAGCGTTTTGGCGTGGGCGGCCTTTGAAAATTGCTGAGGGTTGGGAGGGTCCTGCCCATTCTCCCGCCCTGAATGACCGGCCACAGCACTTGCGCCCGGGTGGTGGAGGGGCAGCAGGTGAGTCCAGGGATGGGGCTCGGGGGTCCCCAATCCCTGGTGTTGCGGCGCCAGGCCCCTTGGGAGGGAGGCTTGTAGGTCCTATCCGCCGGTTGTGTGGCGAGTCGAGGTGAGTGCGCCGGCGAGCTAGAGCGTGGGCCCAAGGGTTTTTGCGCGGGGGACTTTCGAAAGTCGTCGGGGACTTGGAGGGCCCTGCCCGTTCGTTCTCCCGCCCTGAATGACCTGCGGAGCCCGGAGCGGCCCGGGTGGCGGCGGGGCGGGACTTTGAGTCCGGCGTTGGGGCCCGGGGGTCCCCAATCCCCGGCTTGGCTGTGCCAGGCCGCTTGGGGGGGCCCCTCGGGGAACGAGATAGGGTTAGGTTTAGCCCCCAGGAGGCTGGCAGGACCGATCCGTCGGCTGTGCGGCCAGCGGAGGGGCGGGCCGAGGTGAGAGCGCTGGCGAACGGGAGCGTGGGACCAAGCGTTTTGTCGTGGGGTCCTTCCATGGTCGCCGGGGCTTGGAGGGCCCTGCCCGTTCTCCTGCCCTGAATGACCGGCGGCGCCCCTAGCGACCCGGGTGGCGGCAGGGCAGCAGGGTGAGTCCGGCGCTTGGGCCCTGTGTCCCCAATCCCTGGCTTTCCTGCGCCAGTCACCTTGGGAGGGGCCCCTCGGGGGCCGAAGTAGCGTTAGGGTTAGCCCCCAGGAGGCCGGCAGGCCCGATCCGCAGGATGTGCAGCGAGTGCAGGGTCGGGCGGAGGTGAGGGAGCTGTGGAGGAGGAGCATGGGCCCAAGCTTTTTGGCGTGGGAGGCCTTTGAAGATTGCTGAGGGCTGGGAGGGTCCTGCCCATTCTCCCGCCCTGAATGACCGGCCACAGCACTTGCGGCCCGGGTGGTGGAGGGGCAGCAGGTGAGTCCAGGGATGGGCCTCGGGGGTCCCCAATCCCTGGTGTTGCGGCGCCAGGCCCCTTGGGAGGGAGGCTTGTACTTCCTATCCGCCGGTTGTGTGGCGAGCCGAGGTGAGTGCGCCGGCGAGCTAGAGCGTGGGCCCAAGGGTTTTTGCGCGGGGGACCTTCGAAAGTCGCCGGGGACTTGGAGGGCCCTGCCCGTTCGTTCTCCCGCCCTGAATGACCGGCAGTGACCCTAGCGGCACGGTTGGCGGCGGGGCGGGAAGGTGAGTCCGGCGCTGGGGCTCGGGGGTCCCCAATCCCCGGCTTTGCTGTGCCAGGCCCCTTGGGGGGCCCTTCGGGGAACGAGATAGGGTTAGGTTTAGCCCCCAGGAGGCCGGCAGGACCGATCCGTCGGCTGTGCGGCCAGCGGAGGGGCGGGCCGAGGTGAGAGCGCTGGCGAGCGGGAGCGTGGGACCAAGCGTTTTGTCGTGGGGTCCTTCGATGTTCCCGGGGCTTGGAGGGCCCTGCCCGTTCTCCTGCCCTGAATGACCGGCGGCGCCCCTAGCGACCCGGGTGGCGGCAGGGCAGCAGGGTGAGTCCGGCGCCTGGGTTCTGTGTCCCCAATCCCTGGCTTTCCTGCGCCAGTCACCTTGGGAGGGGCCCCTTGGGGGCCGACGTAGGGTTAGGGTTAGCCCCAGGAGGCCGGCAGGCCCGATCCGCAGGTTGTGCGAGGAGCGCAGGTTCAGGCCGAGGTGAGGGAGCTGGTGAGGGGGAGCGTGGGCCCAAGCGTTTTGGCGTGGGCGGCCTTTGAAAATTGCTGAGGGCTGGGAGGGTCCTGCCCATTCTCCCGCCCTGAATGACCGGCCACAGCACTTGCGGCCCTGGTGGTGGAGGGGCAGCAGGTGAGTCCAGGGATGGGGCTCGGGGGTCCCCAATCCCTGGTGTTGCAGCGCCAGGCCCCTTGGGAGGGACGCTTGCAGGCCCTATCCGCCGGGTGTGCGGCGAGCCGAGGTGAGTGCGCTGGCGAGCTAGAGCGTGGGCCCAAGCGTTTTGGCGCGGGGGACCTTCGAAAGTCGCCGGGGGCTTGGAGGGGCCTGGCGGTTCTCCCTCCCTGAATATCCTGCGGAGCCCGGAGCGGCCCGTTTGGCGGCGGGGCGGGACTTTGAGTCTGGCGCTGGGCCTCGGGGGTCCCCAATCCCCAGCGTTGCGGCGCCAGGCTGCTTGGGAGGGGCCCCTCAAGGGCCTACCTAGGGTTAGGGTTAGCCCCCAGGAGGCCGGCAGGCCCGATCCGCAGGTTGTGCGGCGAGCGCAGGGTCGGGCCAAGGTGAGGGAGCTGGGGAGGGGGAGCGTGGGCCCAAGCATTTTGGCTTGGGAGGCCTTTGAAGATTGCTGAGGGCTGGGAGGGTCCTGTCCATTCTCCCGCCCTGAATGACCGGCCACAGCACTTGCGGCCCGGGTGGTGGAGGGGCAGCAGGTGAGTCCAGGTATGGGCCTCGGGGGTCCCCAATCCCTGGTGTTGCGGCGCCAGGCCCCTTGGGAGGGAGGCTTGTACTTCCTATCTGCCGGTTGTGTGGCGAGCCGAGGTGAGTGCGCCGGCGAGCTAGAGCGTGGGCCCAAGGGTTTTTGCGCGGGGGACCTTCGAAAGTCGCCAGGGACTTGGAGGGCCCTGCCCATTCGTTCTCCCGCCCTGAATGACCGGCAGTGACCCTAGAGGCAGGGTTGGCGGCGGGGAGGGAAGGTGAGTCCGGCGCTGGGGCTCGGGGGAACCCAATCCCCGGCTTTGCTGTGCCAGGCCTCTTGGGGGGGCCCTTCGGGGAACGAGATAGGGTTAGGTTTAGCCCCCAGGAGGCCGGCAGGACCGATCCGTCGGCTGTGCGGCCAGCGGAGGGGCGGGCCAAGGTGAGAGCGCTGGCGAGCGGGAGCGTGGCCCCAAGCGTTTTACCTCGGGAGGCCTTCGAATGTCGCTGGAGGCTCGGAGAACCCTGCGCGTTCTCCCGCCCTGAATGACCGGAGTCGCCCCTAGGGGCCCAGTGGGCGGCGGTGCCACAGGGAGAGTCCGGCGCGGCGGTTCGGGGGACTCAATCCCCGGCCTTTTGGCACCAGGCCCCTTGGGAGCGGCCCCTGGGGGGCCGACCTAGGGATAGGGTTAGGCCTCAGGAGGCCGGCAGGCCTGATCCGCAGGCTGTGCAGAGAACTGAGGGGCAGGTCGAGGTGAGGGCGCTGGTGAGCGGGAGCGTGTGCCCAAGCGTTTTGGCGTGGGAGGCCTTTGGAGATTGCTGAATGCTGGGAGGGTCCTGCCCATTCTCCCCCTCTGAATGACTGGCCAAAGCACTTGCAGCCCGGGTGGTGGTGGGGCAGCCGGTGAGTCCAGGGATGGGCCTCGGAGGTCCCCAATCCCTGGTGTTGCAGCGCCAGGCCCCTTGGGAGGGAGGCTTGTAGGTCCTATCCGCCGGGTGTGCGGCGAGCCGAGGTGAGTGCGCCGGCGAGCTAGAGCGTGGGCCCAAGGGTTTTTTTCGCGGGGGACTTTCGAAAGTCGCCGGGGACTTGGAGGGCCCTGCCCGTTCGTTCTCCCGCCCTGAATGTCCTGCGGAGCCCGGAGCGGCCCCGGTGGCAGCGGGGCGGGACGTTGAGTCCGGCGCTGGGCCTTGGGGGTTCCCAATCCCCAGCATTGCTGCGCCAGGCTCCTTGGGAGGGGCCCCTTGGGGGCCGACCTAGGGTTAGGGTTAGCCCCCAGGAGGGCGGCAGGCCTGATCCGCAGGTTGTGCGGTGAGCTTAGGGTCGGTCCAAGGTGAGGGAGCTGGGGAGGGGGAGCGTGGGCCCAAGCATTTTGGCGCAGGGGGAATTCGAATGTTGCCAGGGTCTGGGAGGGCCCTGCCTGTTCTCCCGCCCTCAATAACCGGCAGTGACCCTAGCGGCATGGTTGGTGGCGGGGCGGGAAGGTGAGTCCGGTACTGGGGCTCGGGGGTCCCCAATCCCCGGCTTTGCTGTGCCAGGCCCCTTTGGGGGGGCCCTTCGGGGAACGAGATAGGGTTAGGTTTAGCCCCCAGGAGGCCGGCAGGACCGATCCGTCGGCTGTGCGGCCAGCGGAGGGGCGGGCCGAGGTGAGAGCACTGTGGAGCTAGAGCGTGGGCCCAAGCGTTTTGGCGCGGGGGACCTTCGAAAGTCGCCGGGGGCTTGGAGGGGCCTGGCGGTTCTCCCTCCCTGAATATCCTGCGGAGCCCGGAGCGGCCCGTTTGGCGGCGGGGCGGGACTTTGAGTCCGGCGCTGGGCCTCGGGGGTCCCCAATCCCCAGCGTTGCGGCGCCAGGCTGCTTGGGAGGGGCCCCTCAAGGGCCTACCTAGGGTTAGGGTTAGCCCCCAGGAGGCCGGCAGGCCCGATCCGCAGGTTGTGCGGCGAGCTCAGGTTCAGGCCCAGGTGAGGGAGCTGGGGAGGGGGAGCGTGGGCCCAAGCGTTTTGGCGTGGGAAGCCTTTGAAGATTGCTGAGGGCTGGGAGGGTCCTGCCCATTCTCCCGCCCTGAATGACCGGCGACAGTACTTGCGCCCGGGTGGTGGAGGGGCAGCAGGTGAGTCCAGGGATGGGGCTCGGGGGTCCCCAATCCCCGGCTTTGCTGTGCCAGGCCCCTTGGGGGGGCCCTTCGGTGAACGAGATAGGGTTAGGTTTAGCCCCCAGGAGGCCAGCACGACCGATCCGTCGGCTGTGCGGCCAGCGGAGGGGCGGGCCGAGGTGAGAGCGCTGGCGAACGGGAGCGTGGGACCAAGCGTTTTGTCGTGGGGTCCTTCGATGTTCGCCGGGGCTTGGAGGGCCCTGCCCGTTCTCCTGCCCTGAATGACCGGCGGCGCCCCTAGCGACCCGGGTGGCGGCAGGGCAGCAGGGTGAGTCCGGCGCCTGGGCTCTGTGTCCCCAATCCCTGGCTTTCCTGCGCCAGTCAACTTGGGAGGGGCCCCTTGGGGGCCGACATAGGGTTAGGGTTAGACCCCAGGAGGCCGGCAGGCCCGATCCGCAGTTTGTGAGGCGAGCACAGGGTCAGGCCAAGGTGAGGGAGCTGGGGAGGGGGAGCGTGGGCCCAAGCGTTTTGTCGTGGGAGGCCTTTGAAGATTGCTGAGGGCTGGGAGGGTCCTGCCCATTCTCCCGCCCTGAATGACCGGCCATAGAACTTGCGGCCCGGGTTGTGGAGGGGCAGCAGGTGAGTCCAGGAATGGGGCTCGGGGGTCCCCAATACCTGGTGTTTCGGCGCCAAGCCCCATGGGAGGGAGGCTTGTAGGTCCTATCCGCCGGTTGTGCGGCGAGCCGAGGTGAGTGCGGCGGCGAGCTAGAGCGTGGGCCCAAGCGTTTTGGCGCGGGTGTCCTTCAAAGTCGCCCGGGGCTTGGAGGGCCCTGTTGGTTCTCCCGCCCTGAATGACCTGCGGAGCCCGGAGCGTCCAGGGAGGCAGCGGGGCGGGACTTTGAGTCCGGCGCTGGGCCTCGGGGGTCCCCAATCCCCAGGGTTGTGGCGCCAGGCTCCTTGGGAGGGGCCCCTTGGGGGCCTAGGTAGGGTTAGGGTTAGCCCCCAGGAGGCCGGCAGTCCCGATCCGCAGGTTGTGAGGCGAGCACAGGGTCAGGCCAAGGTGAGGGAGCTGGGGAGGGGGAGCGTGGGCCCAAGCGTTATGGCGTGGGGGACCTTCAAAGTCGCCGGGGACTTGGAGGGCCCTGGCGGTTCTCCCGCCCTGAATGACCTGCGGAGCCCGGAGCGGCCCGGTTGGCGGCGGGGCGGGACTTTGAGTCCGGCGCTGGGGCTCGGGGGTCCCCAATTCCCGGCTTTGCTGTGCCAGGCCCCTTTGGGGGGCCCTTTGGGGAACGAGATAGGGTTAGGTTTAGCCCCCAGGAGGCCGGCAGGACCGATCCGTCGGCTGTGCGGCCAGCGGAGGGGCGGGCCGAGGTGAGAGCGCTGGCGAGCGGGAGCGTGGGACCAAGCGTTTTGTCGTGGGGTCCTTTGATGGTCGCCGGGGCTTGGAGGGCCCTGCCCGTTCTCCTGCCCTGAATGACCGGCGGCGCCCCTAGCAACCCGGGTGGCGGCAGGGCAGCAGGGTGAGTCCGGCGCCTGGGTTCTGTGTCCCCAATCCCTGGCTTTCCTGCGCCAGTCACCTTGGGAGGGGCCCTGGGGTCCGACCTAGGTTTAGGGTTAGCCCCAGGTGGCCGGCAGGCCCGATCCGCAGGTTGTGCGAGGAGCGCAGGTTCAGGCCGAGGTGAGGGAGCTGGTGAGGGGGAGCGTGGGCCCAAGGGTTTTGGCGTGGGCGGCCTTTGACAATTGCTGAGGGCTGGGAGGGTCCTGCCCATTCTCCCGCCCTGAATGACCGGCCACAGCACTTGCGGCCCGGGTGGTGGAGGGGCAGCAGGTGAGTCCAGGGATGGAGCTCGGGGGTCCCCAATCCCTGGTGTTGCAGCGCCAGGCCCCTTGGGAGGGACGCTTGCAGGCCGTATCCGCCGGGTGTGCCGCGAGCCGAGGTGAGTGCGCTGGCGAGCTAGAGCGTGGGCCCAAGCATTTTGGCGCGGGGGACCTTCGAAAGTCGCCGGGGGCTTGGAGGGCCCTGGCGGTTCTCCCTCCCTGAATGACCTGCGGAGCCCGGAGCGGCCCGGGGGGCAGCGGGGCAGGACTTTGAGTCCGGCGCTGGGCCTTGGCGGTCCCCAATCCCCAGCGTTGCTGCGCCAGGCTCCTTGGGAGGGGCCCCTTGGGGGGCGAGGTAGGGTTAGGTTTAGCCCCCAGGAGGGCGGCAGGCCCGATCAGCAGGTTGTGTGGTGAGCGCAGGGTCGGGCCAAGGTGAGGGAGCTGGGGAGGGGGAGCGTGGGCCCAAGCGTTTTGGCGCAGGGGGCCTTCGAATGTTGCCAGGGTCTGGGAGGGCCCTGCCTGTTCTCCCGCCCTCAATGACCGGCAGTGACCCTAGCGGCACGGTTGGCGGCGGGGCGGGAAGGTGAGTCCGGCGCTGGGGCTCCGGGGTCCCCAATCCCCGGCTTTGCTGTGCCAGGCCCCTTGGGGCGGCCCTTGGGGGAACGAGATAGTGTTAGGTTTAGCACCCAGGAGGCCGGCAGGTGCGATCCGTCGGCTGTGCGGCCCGCGGAGAGGCGGGCCGAGGTGAGAGCGCTGGCGAACGGGAGCGTGAGACCAAGCGTTTTGTCGTGGGGTCCTTCGATGTTCGCCGGGGCTTGGAGGGCCCTGCCTGTTGTCCTGCCCTGAATGACCGGCGGCGCCCTAGCGACCCGGGTGGCAGCAGGGCAGCACGGTGAGACCAGCGCCTGGGCTCTGTGTCCCCAATCCCTGGCTTTCCTGCGCCAGTCAACTTGGGAGGGGCCCCTTGGGGGCCGACATAGGGTTAGGGTTAGACCCCAGGAGGCCGGCAGGCCGGATCCGCAGTTTGTGAGGCGAGCACAGGGTCGGGCCAAGGTGAGGGAGCTGGGGTGGGGGAGCGTGGGCCCAAGCGTTTTGGCGTGGGAGGCCTTTGAAGATTGCTGAGGGCTGGGAGGGTCCTGCCCATTCTCCCACCCTGAATGACTGGCCACAGCACTTGCGGCCCGGGTGGTGGAGGGGCAGCAGGTGAGTCCAGGGATGGGGCTCGGGGGTCACCAATCCCTGGTGTTGCGGCGCCAGGCCTCTTGGGAGGGACGCTTGCAGGCCCTATCCGCTGGGTGTGCGGCGAGCTGAGGTGAGTGCGCTGGCGAGCTAGAGCGTGGTCCCAAGCGTTTTGGCGCGGGGGACCTTCGAAAGTTGCCGGGGACTTGGAGGGCCCTGCCCGTTCGTTCTCTCGCCCTGAATGACCTGCGGAGCCCGTAGCGGCCCGTTTTTCGGCGGGGCGGGACTTTGAGACCGGCGCTGGGGCTCGGGGGTCCCCAATCCCCAGCGTTGTGGCGCCAGGCTCCTTGGGAGGGGCCCCTTGGGGGCCGACAGAGGGTTAGGTTTAGCCCCCAGGAGGCCGGCAGGCCCGATCCACAGGTTGTGCGGCGAGCGCAGGGTCGGGCCAAGGTGAGGGAGCTGGGGAGGGGGAGCGTGGGCCCAAGCGTTTTGGCGCAGGGGGCCTTCGAATGTTGCCGGGGGCTCATAGGGCCCTGCCTGTTCTCCCGTCTTGAACGACCGGCTGCGCTCCTAGCGGCACGGGTGGCGGCGGGTCGGCAGGGTGAGTCTGGCGCTGGGGCTCGGGGTCCCCAATCCCCGGCGTTGTGGCGCCAGGACCCTTGTGAGGGGCCCTCGGGGGCAGACCTAGGGTTAGGGTTAGCCCCAGGAGGCCGGCAGGCCCGATCCCCCCGTTGTTTGGCGAGCGAAGGGGAAGGCCGAGGTGAGGGCGCTGGCGAGGGGGAGCGTGGGCCCAAGCGTTTTGCCTCGGGGGGCCTTCAATGTCGCTGGAGGCTCTAAGAGCCCTGTGCGTTCTCCCGCCCTGAATGACCGGAATCGCCCCTAGGGGCCCAGTGGGCGGCGGTGCCGCAGGGAGAGTCCTGCGCGGCGGTTCGGGGGACCCAATCCCCGGCCTTTTGGCACCAGGCCCCTTGGGAGCGGCCCCTCGGGGGACGACCTAGGGATAGGGTTAGGCTTCAGGAGGCCAGCAGGCCTGATCCGCAGGCTGTGCAGAGAGCAGCGGGGCAGGTCGAGGTGAGGGCGCTGGTGAGCGGGAGCGTGTGCCCAAGCGTTTTGGCTCCGGAGGCCTTCGAAGGTTGCCGGGGTCTGGGAGGGCCTTACCTGTTCTCCCGCCCTGAATGACCTGCGGAGCCCGTAGCGGCCCGGGTGGCGGCGGGGCGGGACATTGAGTCCGGCGCTGGGCCTCTGGGGTCCCCAATCCCCAGCGTTGTGCCGCCAGGCTCCTTGGGAGGGGCCCCTTGGGGGCCAACGTAGGGTTAGGATTAGCCCCCAGGAGGCCGGCAGGCCCGATCCACAGGTTGTGTGGCGAGCGCAGGGTCCGGTCAAGGTGAGGGAGCTGGGGAGGGGGAGCGTGGGCCCAAGCGTTTTGGGGTGGGAGGCCTTTGAAGATTGCTGATGGCTGAGAGGGTCCTGCCCATTCTCCCGCCCTGAATGACCTGCCACAGCACTTGCAGCCTGGGTGGTGGTGGGGGAGCAGGTGAGTCCAGGGATGGGCCTCGGGTGTCCCCAATCCCTGGTGTTGCAGCGCCAGGCCCCTTGGGAGGGACGCTTGCAGGCCCTATCCGCCGGGTGTGCGGCGAGCCGAGGTGAGTGCGCTGGCGAGCTAGAGCGTGAGCCCAAGCGTTTTGGCGCGGGGGACCTTCGAAAGTCGCCGGGGGCTTGGAGGGCCCTGGCGGTTCTCCCGCCCTGAATGACCTGCGGAGCCCGGAGCGGCCCGGCTGGCGGCGGGGCGGGACTTTGAGTCCAGCGCTGGGCCTCGGGGGTCCCCAATCCCAAGCGTTGCGGCGCCAGGCTGCTTGCGAGGGGCCCCTCAAGGGCAGACCTAGGGTTAGGGTTAGCCCCCAGAAGGCCCGCAAGCCCGATCCGCCAGTTGTGCGCTTAGCCGAGGGGCGGGCCAAGGTAAGGGCGCTGGTTAGCGGAAGCGTAGGCCCAAGCGTTTTGGCGCGGGAGGCCTTCGAAGGTTGCCCGGGTCTGGGAGGGCCCTGCCTGTTCTCCCGCCCTCAATGACCGGCAGTGACCCTAGAGGCACGGTTGGCGGCGTGGCGGGAAGGTGAGTCCGGCGCTGGGGCTCGGGGGTCCCCAATCCCCGGCTTTGCTATGCCAGGCCCCTTAGGGGGGCCCTTCGGGGAACGAGATAGGGTTAGGTTTAGCCCCCAGGAGGCCGGCAGGACCGATCCGTCGGCTGTGCGGCTAGCGGAGGGGCGGGCCGAGGTGAGAGCGCTGGCGAGCGGGAGCGTGGGACCAAGCGTTTTGCCGTGGGGTCCTTCGAAGCTCGCCGGGGCTTGGAGGGCCCTGCCCGTTGTCCTGCCCTGAATGACCAGCGGCGACCCTAGGGGCCCAGTGGGCGGCGGTGCCGCAGGGAGAGTCCGGCGCGGCGGTTCGGGGGACTCAATCCCCGGCCTTTTGGCACCAGGCCCCTTGGGAGCGGCCCCTGGGGGGCCGACCTAGGGATAGGGTTAGGCCTCAGGAGGCCGGCAGGCCTGATCCGCAGGCTGTGCAGAGAACTGAGGGGCAGGTCGAGGTGAGGGCGCTGGTGAGCGGGAGCGTGTGCCCAAGCGTTTTGGCGTGGGAGGCCTTTGGAGATTGCTGAATGCTGGGAGGGTCCTGCCCATTCTCCCGCTCTGAATGACTGGCCAAAGCACTTGCAGCCCGGGTGGTGTTGGGGCAGCCGGTGAGTCCAGGGATGGGCCTCGGAGGTCCCCAATCCCTGGTGTTGCAGCGCCAGGCCCCTTGGGAGGGAGGCTTGTAGGTCCTATCCGCCGGGTGTGCGGCGAGCCGAGGTGAGTGCGCCGGCGAGCTAGAGCGTGGGCCCAAGGGTTTTTTTCGCGGGGGACTTTCGAAAGTCGCCGGGGACTTGGAGGGCCCTGCCCGTTCGTTCTCCCGCCCTGAATGTCCTGCGGAGCCCGGAGCGGCCCCGGTGGCAGCGGGGCGGGACGTTGAGTCCGGCGCTGGGCCTTGGGGGTTCCCAGTCCCCAGCATTGCTGCGCCAGGCTCCTTGGGAGGGGCCCCTTGGGGGCCGACCTAGGGTTAGGGTTAGCCCCCAGGAGGGCGGCAGGCCTGATCCGCAGGTTGTGCGGTGAGCTTAGGGTCGGTCCAAGGTGAGGGAGCTGGGGAGGGGGAGCGTGGGCCCAAGCATTTTGGCGCAGGGGGAATTCGAATGTTGCCAGGGTCTGGGAGGGCCCTGCCTGTTCTCCCGCCCTCAATAACCGGCAGTGACCCTAGCGGCATGGTTGGTGGCGGGGCGGGAAGGTGAGTCCGGTACTGGGGCTCGGGGGTCCCCAATCCCCGGCTTTGCTGTGCCAGGCCCCTTTGGGGGGGCCCTTCGGGGAACGAGATAGGGTTAGGTTTAGCCCCCAGGAGGCCGGCAGGACCGATCCGTAGTCTGTGCGGCCAGCGGAGGGGCGGGCCGAGGTGAGAGCGCTGTGGAGCTAGAGCGTGGGCCCAAGCGTTTTGGCGCGGGGGACCTTCGAAAGTCGCCGGGGGCTTGGAGGGCCCTGGTGGTTCTCCCGCCCTGAATGACCTGCGGAGCCCGGAGTGGCCAGGGTGGCAGCGGGGCGGGACTTTGAGTCTGGCGCTGGGCCTCGGGGGTCCCCAATCCCCAGCGTTGCGGCGCCAGGCTCCTTGGGAGGGGCCCCTTGGGGGCCCAGGTAGGGTTAGGGTTAGCCCCCAGGAGGCCGGCAGGCCCGATCTGCAGGTTGTGAGGCGAGCACAGGGTCGGGTCAAGGTGAGGGAGCTGGGGAGGGGGAGCGTGGGCCCAAGCGTTTTGTCGTGGGAGGCCTTTGAAGATTGCTGAGGGCTGGGAGGGTCCTGCCCATTCTCCCGCCCTGAATGACCGGCCATAGATCTTGCGGCCCGGGTGGTGGAGGGGCAGCAGGTGAACCAGGAATGGGGCTCGGGGGTCCCCAATACCTAGTGTTTCGGCGCCAGGCCCCATGGGAGGGAGGCTTGTAGGTCCTATCCGCCGGTTGTGCGGCGAGCCGAGGTGAGTGCGGCGGCGAGCTAGAGCGTGGGCCCAAGCGTTTTGGCGCGGGGGACCTTCAAAGTCGCCCGGGGCTTGGAGGGCCCTGGTGGTTCTCCCGCCCTGAATGACCTGCGGAGCCCAGAGCGGCCAGGGTGGCAGCGGGGCGGGACTTTGAGTCCGGCGCTGGGCCTCGGGGGTCCCCAATCCCCAGGGTTGCGGCGCCAGGCTCCTTGGGAGGGGCCCCTTGGGGGCCGAGGTTGGGTTAGGGTTAGCCCACAGGAGGCCGGCAGGCCCAGTCCGCAGGTTGTGAGGCGAGCACAGGGTCGGGCCAAGGTGAGGGAGCTGGGGAGGGGGAGCGTGGGCCCAAGCGTTTTGGCGCGGGGGACCTTCAAAGTCGCGGGGGGCTTGGAGGGCCCTGGCGGTTCTCCCGACCTGAATGACCTGCGGAGCCCGGAGCGGCCCGGGTGGCGGCGGGGCGGGACTTTGAGTCCGGCGCTGGGGCTCGGGGGTCCCCAATCCCCGGCTTTGCTGTGCCAGGCCCCTTTGGGGGGCCCTTCGGTGAACGAGATAGGGTTAGGTTTAGCCCCCAGGAGGCCGGCAGGACCGATCCGTCGGCTGTGCGGCCAGCGAAGGGGCGGGCCGAGGTGAGAGCGCTGGCGAGCGGGAGCGTGGGACCAAGCGTTTTGTCGTGGGGTCCTTCGATGGTCGCCGGGGCTTGGAGGGCCCTGCCCGTTCTCCTGCCCTGAATGACCGGCGGCGCCCCTAGCAACCCGGGTGGCGGCAGGGCAGAAGGGTGAGTCCGGCGCCTGGGTTCTGTGTCCCCAATCCCTGGCTTTCCTGCGCCAGTCACCTTGGGAGGGGCCCTGGGGTCCGACCTAGGTTTAGGGTTAGCCCCAGGTGGCCGGCAGGCCCGATTCGCCCATTGTTTGGCGAGCGGAGGGGAAGGCCAAGGTGAGGGCGCTGGCGAGGGGGAGCGTGGGCCCAAGCGTTTTGCCTCGGGGGGCCTTCGAATGTCGCTGGAGGCTCGGAGAGCCCTGTGCGTTCTCCCGCCCTGAATGACCGGAGTCGCCCCTAGGGGCCCAGTTGGCGGCGGTCCCGCAGGAAGAGTCCGGCGCGGCGGTTCGGGGGACCCAATCCCAGGCCTTTTGGCACCATTCCCCTTGGGAGCGGCCCCTTGGGGGCCGACCTAGGGATAGGGTTAGGCCTCAGGAGGCCGGCAGGCCTGATCCGCAGGCTGTGCGGAGAGCGGAGGGGCAGGTCGAGGTGAGGGCGCTGGTGAGCGGGAGCGTGTGCCCAAGCGTTTTGGCGCGGGAGGCCTTCGAAGGTTGCCGGGGTCTGGCAGGGCCCTGCCTGTTCTCCCGCCCTCAATGACCGGCAGTGACCCTAGCGGCACGGTTGGCGGCGGGGCGGGAAGGTGAGTCCGGCGCTGGGGCTCGGGGGTCCCCAATCCCCGGCTTTGCTGTGCCAGGCCCCTTGGGGGGGCCCTTCGGGGAACGAGATAGGGTTAGGTTTAGACCCCAGGAGGCCGGCAGGACCGATCCGTAGGCTGTGCGGCCAGCGGAGGGGCGGGCCGAGGTGAGAGCGCTGGCGAACGGGAGCGTGGGACCAAGCGTTTTGTCGTGGGGTCCTTCGATGTTCGCCGGGGCTTGGAGGGCCCTGCCCGTTCTCCTGCCCTGAATGACCGGCGGCACCCCTAGCGACCCGGGTGGCGGCGGGACAGCAGGGTGAGTCCGGCGCCTGGGCTCTGTGTCCCCAATCCCTGGCTTTCCTGCGCCAGTCACCTTGGGAGGGGCCCCTTGGGGGCCAACGTAGGGTTAGGGTTAGCCCCCAGGAGGCCGGCAGGCCCGATCCGCAGGTTGTGCGAGGAGCACAGGTTCAGGCTGAGGTGAGGGAGCTGGGGAGGGGGAGCGTGGGCCCAAGCGTTTTGGCGTGGGAAGCCTTTGAAGATTGCTGAGGGCTGGGAGGGTCCTGCCCATTCTCCCGCCCTGAATGACCGGCCACAGCACTTGCGCCCGGGTGGTGGAGGGGCAGCAGGTGAGTCCAGGGATGGGGCTCGGGGGTCCCCAATCCCTGGTGTTGCGGCGCCAGGCCCCTTGGGAGGGAGGCTTGTAGGTCCTATCCGCCGGTTGTGTGGCGAGCCGAGGTGAGTGCGCCGGCGAGCTAGAGCGTGGGCCCAAGGGTTTTTGCGCGGGGGACTTTCGAAAGTCGCCGGGAACTTGGAGGGCCCTGCCCGTTCGTTCTCCCGCCCTGAATGACCTGCGGAGCCCGGAGCGGCCCGGGTGGCGGCGGGGCGGGACTTTGAGTCCGGCGTTGGGGCTCGGGGGTCCCCAATCCCCGGCTTTGCTGTGCCAGGCCCCTTTGGGGGGGCCCTTCGGGGAACGAGATAGGGTTAAGTTTAGCCCCCAGGAGGCCGGCAGGACCGATCCGTCGGCTGTGCCGCCAGCGGAGGGGCGGGCCGAGGTGAGAGCGCTGTGGAGCTAGAGCATGGGCCCAAGCGTTTTGGCGCGGGGGACCTTCGAAAGTCGCCGGGGGCTTGGAGGGCCCTGGTGGTTCTCCCGCCCTGAATGACCTGCGGAGCCCGGAGTGGCCAGGGTGGCAGCGGGGCGGGACTTTGAGTCTGGCGCTGGGCCTCGGGGGTCCCCAATCCCCAGCGTTGCGGCGCCAGGCTCCTTGGGAGGGGCCCCTTGGGGGCCCAGGTAGGGTTAGGGTTAGCCCCCAGGAGGCCGGCAGGCCCGATCCGCAGGTTGTGAGGCGAGCACAGGGTCGGGTCAAGGTGAGGGAGCTGGGGAGGGGGAGCGTGGGCCCAAGCGTTTTGTCGTGGGATGCCTTTGAAGATTGCTGAGGGCTGGGAGGGTCCTGCCCATTCTCCCGCCCTGAATGACCGGCCATAGATCTTGCGGCCCGGGTGGTGGAGGGGCAGCAGGTGAGTCCAGGAATGGGGCTCGGGGGTCCCCAATACCTAGTGTTTCGGCGCCAGGCCCCATGGGAGGGAGGCTTGTAGGTCCTATCCGCCGGTTGTGCGGCGAGCCGAGGTGAGTGCGGCGGCGAGCTAGAGCGTGGGCCCAAGCGTTTTGGCGCGGGGGACCTTCAAAGTCGCCCGGGGCTTGGAGGGCCCTGGTGGTTCTCCCGCCCTGAATGACCTGCGGAGCCCGGAGCGGCCAGGGTGGCAGCGGGGCGGGACTTTGAGTCCGGCGCTGGGCCTCGGGGGTCCCCAATCCCCAGCGTTGCGGCGCCAGGCTCCTTGGGAGGGGCCCCTTGGGGGCCGAGGTAGGGTTAGGGTTAGCCCCCAGGAGGCCGGCAGGCCCAGTCCGCAGGTTGTGAGGCGAGCACAGGGTCGGGCCAAGGTGAGGGAGCTGGGGAGGGGGAGCGTGGGCCCAAGCGTTTTGGCGCGGGGGACCTTCAAAGTCGCGGGGGGCTTGGAGGGCCCTGGCGGTTCTCCCGCCCTGAATGACCTGCGGAGCCCGGAGCGGCCCGGGGTGGCGGCGGGGTGGGACTTTGAGTCCGGCGCTGGGGCTCGGGGGTCCCCAATCCCCGGCTTTGCTGTGCCAGGCCCCTTTGGGGGGCCCTTCGGTGAACGAGATAGGGTTAGGTTTAGCCCCCAGGAGGCCGGCAGGACCGATCCGTCGGCTGTGCGGCCAGCGAAGGGGCGGGCCGAGGTGAGAGCGCTGGCGAGCGGGAGCGTGGGACCAAGCGTTTTGTCGTGGGGTCCTTCGATGGTCGCCGGGTCTTGGAGGGCCCTGCCCGTTCTCCTGCCCTGAATGACCGGCGGCGCCCCTAGCTACCCGGGTGGCGGCAGGGCAGCAGGGTGAGTCCGGCGCCTGGGTTCTGTGTCCCCAATCCCTGGCTTTCCTGCGCCAGTCACCTTGGGAGGGGCCCTGGGGTCCGACCTAGGTTTAGGGTTAGCCCCAGGTGGCCGGCAGGCCCGATTCGCCCATTGTTTGGCGAGCGGAGGGGAAGGCCAAGGTGAGGGCGCTGGCGAGGGGGAGCGTGGGCCCAAGCGTTTTGCCTCGGGGGGCCTTCGAATGTCGCTGGAGGCTCGGAGAGCCCTGTGCGTTCTCCCGCCCTGAATGACCGGAGTCGCCCCTAGGGGCCCAGTTGGCGGCGGTCCCGCAGGAAGAGTCCGGCGCGGCGGTTCGGGGGACCCAATCCCAGGCCTTTTGGCACCATTCCCCTTGGGAGCGGCCCCTTGGGGGCCGACCTAGCGATAGGGTTAGGCCTCAGGAGGCCGGCAGGCCTGAACCGCAGGCTGTGCGGAGAGCGGAGGGGCAGGTCGAGGTGAGGGCGCTGGTGAGCGGGAGCGTGTGCCCAAGCGTTTTGGCGCGGGAGGCCTTCGAAGGTTGCCGGGGTCTGGCAGGGCCCTGCCTGTTCTCCCGCCCTCAATGACCGGCAGTGACCCTAGCGGCACGGTTGGCGGCGGGGCGGGAAGGTGAGTCCGGCGCTGGGGCTCGGGGGTCCCCAATCCCCGGCTTTGCTGTGCCAGGCCCCTTGGGGGGGCCCTTCGGGGAACGAGATAGGGTTAGGTTTAGCCCCCAGGAGGCCGGCAGGACCGATCCGTCGGCTGTGCGGCCAGCAGAGGGGCGGGCCGAGGTGAGAGCGCTGGCGAACCGGAGCGTGGGACCAAGCGTTTTGTCATGGGGTCCTTCGATGTTCGCCGGGGCTTGGAGGGCCCTGCCCGTTCTCCTGCCCTGAATGACCGGCGGCGCCCCTAGCGACCCGGGTGACGGCGGGACAGCAGGGTGAGTCCGGCGCCTGGGCTCTGTGTCCCCAATCCCTGGCTTTCCTGCGCCAGTCACCTTGGGAGGGGCCCCTTGGGGGCCAACGTAGGGTTAGGGTTAGCCCCCAGGAGGCCGGCAGGCACGATCCGCAGGTTGTGCGAGGAGCACAGGTTCAGGCTGAGGTGAGGGAGCTGGGGAGGGGGAGCGTGGGCCCAAGCGTTTTGGCGTGGGAAGCCTTTGAAGATTGCTGAGGGCTGGGAGGGTCCTGCCCATTCTCCCGCCCTGAATGACCGGCCACAGCACTTGCGCCCGGGTGGTGGAGGGGCAGCAGGTGAGTCCAGGGATGGGGCTCGGGGGTCCCCAATCCCTGGTGTTGCGGCGCCAGGCCCCTTGGGAGGGAGGCTTGTACTTCCTATCCGCCGGTTGTGTGGCGAGCCGAGGTGAGTGCGCCGGCGAGCTAGAGCGTGGGCCCAAGGGTTTTTGCGCGGGGGACTTTCGAAAGTTGCCGGGGACTTGGAGGGCCCTGCCCGTTCGTTCTCCCGCCCTGAATGACCTGCGGAGCCTGGAGCGGCCCGGGTGGCTGCGGGGCGGGACTTTGAGTCCGGCGTTGGGGCTCGGGGTTCCCCAATCCCCGGCTTGGCTGTGCCAGGCCGCTTGGGGGGGCCCCTCGGGGAACGAGATAGGGTTAAGTTTAGCCCCCAGGAGGCCGGCAGGACCGATCCGTCGGCTGTGCCGCCAGCGGAGGGGCGGGCCGAGGTGAGAGCGCTGGCGAACGGGAGCGTGGGACCAAGCGTTTTGTCGTGGGGTCCTTCGATGGTCGCCGGGGCTTGGAGGGCCCTGCCCGTTCTCCTGCCCTGAATGACCGGCGGCGCCCCTAGCGACCCGGGTGGCGGCAGGGCAGCAGGGTGAGTCAGGCGCCTGGGTTCTGTGTCCCCAATCCCTGGCTTTCCTGCGCCAGTCACCTTGGGAGGGGCCCCTCGGGGGCCGAAGTAGCGTTAGGGTTAGCCCCCAGGAGGCCGGCAGGCCCGATCCGCAGGTTGTGCAGCGAGTGCAGGGTCGGGCGGAGGTGAGGGAGCTGTGGAGGAGGAGCATGGGCCCAAGCGTTTTGGCGTGGGAGGCCTTTGAAGATTGCTGAGGGCTGGGAGGGTCCTGCCCATTCTCCCGCCCTGAATGACCGGCCACAGCACTTGCGGCCCGGGTGGTGGAGGGGCAGCAGGTGAGTCCAGGGATGGGGCTCGGGGGTTCCCAATCCCTGGTGTTGCAGCGCCAGGCCCCTTGGGAGGGACGCTTGCAGGCCCTATCCGCCGGGTGTGCGGCGAGCCGAGGTGAGTGCGCTGGCGAGCTAGAGCGTGGGCCCAAGCGTTTTGGCGCGGGGGACCTTCGAAAGTCGCCGGGGGCTTGGAGGGGCCTGGCGGTTCTCCCTCCCTGAATATCCTGCGGAGCCCGGAGCGGCCCGTTTGGCGGCGGGGCGGGACTTTGAGTCCGGCGCTGGGCCTCGGGGGTCCCCAATCCCCAGCGTTGCGGCGCCAGGCTGCTTGGGAGGGGCCCCTCAAGGGCCTACCTAAGGTTAGGGTTAGCCCCCAGGAGGCCGGTAGGCCCGATCCGCAGGTTGTGCGGCGAGCGCAGGGTCGGGCCAAGGTGAGGGAGCTGGGGAGGGGGAGCGTGGGCCCAAGCATTTTGGCTTGGGAGGCCTTTGAAGATTGCTGCGGGCTGGGAGGGTCCTGTCCATTCTCCCGCCCTGAATGACCGGTCACAGCACTTGCAGCCCGGGTGGTGGAGGGGCAGCAGGTGATTCCAGGTATGGGCCTCGGGGGTCCCCAAACCCTGGTGTTGCGGCGCCAGGCCCCTTGGGAGGGAGGCTTGTACTTCCTATCCGCCGGTTGTGTGGCGAGCCGAGGTGAGTGCGCCGGCGAGCTAGAGCGTGGGCCCAAGGGTTTTTGCGCGGGGGACCTTCGAAAGTCGCCGGGGACTTGGAGGGCCCTGCCCGTTCGTTCTCCCGCCCTGAATGACCGGCAGTGACCCTACTGGCACGGTTGGCGGCGGGGCGGGAAGGTGAGTCCGGCGCTGGGGCTCGGGGGTCCCCAATCCCCGGCTTTGCTGTGCCAGGCCCCTTGGGGGGCCCTTCGGGGAACGAGATAGGGTTAGGTTTAACCCCCAGGAGGCCGGCAGGACCGATCCGTCGGCTGTGCGGCCAGCGGAGGGGCGGGCCGAGGTGAGAGCGCTGGCGAGCGGGAGCGTGGGACCAAGCGTTCTGTCGTGGGGTCCTTCGATGTTCCCGGGGCTTGGAGGGCCCTGCCCGTTCTCCTGCCCTGAATGACCGGCGGCGCCCTAGCGACCCGGGTGGCGACAGGGCAGCAGGGTGAGTCCGGCGCCTGGGCTCTGTGTCCCCAATCCCTGGCTTTCCTGCGCCAGTCACCTTGGGAGGGGCCCCTTGGGGGCCGAGGTAGTGTTAGGGTTAGCCCCAGGAGGCCGGCAGGCCCGATCCGCAGGTTGTTTGGCGAGCGCAGAGTCGGGCGGAGGTGAGGGAGCTGGGAGGGGAGCGTGGCCCAAGCGTTTTGGCGTGGGAGGCCTTTGAAGATTGCTGAGGGCTGGGAGGATCCTACCCATTCTCCCCGCCCTGAATGACCGGCCACAGCACTTGCGGCCGGGGTGGTGGAGGGGCAGCAGGTGAGTCCAGGGATGGGGCTCGGGGGTCACCAATCCCTGGAGTTGCGGCGCCATGCCCCTTGGGAGGGAGGCTTGTAGGTCCTATCTGCCGGTTGAGCGGCGAGCCGAGGTGCGTGCGCCGGCGAGTTAGAGCGTGGGCCCAAGCGTTTTGGCGCGGTGGACCTTCAAAGTCGCCAGGAGCTTGGAGGGCCCTGGTGGTTCTCCCGCCCTGAATGACCTGCGGAGCCCGGAGCGGCCAGGGTGGCAGCGGGGCGGGACTTTGAGTCTGGCGCTGGGCCTCGGGGGTCCCCAATCCCCAGCGTTGCGGCGCCAGGCTCCTTGGGAGGGGCCCCTTGGGGGCCCAGGAAGAGTTAGGGTTAGCCCCCAGGAGGCCGGCAGGCCCGATCCGCAGGTTGTGAGGCGAGCACAGGGTCAGGCCAAGGTGAGGGAGCTGGGGAGGGGGAGCGTGGGCCCAAGCGTTTTGTCGTGGGAGGCCTTTGAAGATTGCTGAGGGCTGGGAGGGTCCTGCCCATTCTCCCGCCCTGAATGACCAGCCATAGAACTTGCGGCCCGGGTGGTGGAGGGGCAGCAGGTGAGTCCAGGAATGGGGCTCGGGGGTCCCCAATACCTGGTGTTTAGGCGCCAGGCCCCATGGGAGGGAGGCTTGTAGGTCCTATCCGCCGGTTGTGCGGCGAGCCGAGGTGAGTGCGGCGGCGAGCTAGAGCGTGGGCCCAAGCGTTTTGGCGCGGGGGACCTTCAAAGTCGCCAGGGGCTTGGAGGGCCCTGGTGGTTCTCCCGCCCTGAATGACCTGTGGAGCCCGGAGCGGCCAGGGTGGCAGCGGGGCGGGACTTTGAGTCCGGCGCTGAGCCTCGGGGGTCCCCAATCCCCAGGGTTGCGGCGCCAGGCTCCTTGGGAGGGGCCCCTTGGGGGCCTAGGTAGGGTTAGGGTTAGCCCCCAGGAGGCCGGCAGGCCCGATCCGCAGGTTGTGAGGCGAGCAAAGTGTCGGGCCAAGGTAAGGGAGCTTTGGAGGGGGAGCGTGGGCCCAAGCGTTTTGGCGCGGGGGACCTTCAAAGTCGCCGGGGGCTTGGAGGGGCCTGGAGGTTCTCCCTCCCTGAATATCCTGCGGAGCCCGGAGCGGCCCTTATGGCGGCGGGGCGGGACTTTGAGTCCGGCGCTGGGCCTCGGGGGTCCCCAATCCCCAGCGTTGCAGCGCCAGGCTGCTTGGGAGGGGCCCCTCAAGGGCCTACCTAGGGTTAGGGTTAGCCCCCAGGAGGCCGGCAGGCCCGATCCGCAGGTTGTGAGGCGAGCACAGGGTCGGGTCAAGGTGAGGGAGCTGGGGAGGGGGAGCGTGGGCCCAAGCATTTTGGCTTGGGAGGCCTTTGAAGATTGCTGCGGGCTGGGAGGGTCCTGTCCATTCTCCCGCCCTGAATGACCGGCCACAGCATTTGCGGCCCGGGTGGTGGAGGGGCAGCAGGTGAGTCCAGGGATGGGCCTCGGGGGTCCCCAATCCCTGGTGTTGCGGCGCCAGGCCCCTTGGGAGGGAGGCTTGTACTTCCTATCCGCCGGTTGTGTGGCGAGCCGAGGTGAGTGCGCCGGCGAGCTAGAGCGTGGGCCCAAGGGTTTTTGCGCGGGGGACCTTCGAAAGTCGCCAGGGACTTGGAGGGCCCTGCCCATTCGTTCTCCCGCCCTGAATGACTGGCAGTGACCCTAGCGGCACGGTTGGCGGCGGGGCGGGAAGGTGAGTCCGGCGCTGGGACTCGGGGGACCCAATCCCCGGCTTTGCTGTGCCAGGCCCCTTGGGGGGCCCTTCGGGGAACGAGATAGGGTTAGGTTTAGCCCCCAGGAGGCCGGCAGGACCGATCCGTCGGCTGTGCGGCCAGCGGAGGGGCGGGCCGAGGTGAGAGCGCTGGCGAACGGGAGCGTGGGACCAAGCGTTTTGTCATGGGGTCCTTCGATGTTCGCCGGGGCTTGGAGGGCCCTGCCCGTTCTCCTGCCCTGAATGACCGGTGGCGCCCCTAGCGACCCGGGTGGCGGCAGGGCAGCAGGGTGAGTCCGGCGCTTGGGCCCTGTGTCCCCAATCCCTGGCTTTCCTGCGCCAGTCACCTTGGGAGGGGCCCCTCGGGGGCCGATGTAGCGTTAGGGTTAGCCCCCAGGAGGCCGGCAGGCCCGATCCGCAGGTTGTGCAGCGAGTGCAGGGTCCGGCGGAGGTGAGGGAGCTGTGGAGGAGGAGCATGGGCCCAAGCTTTTTGGCGTGGGAGGCCTTTGAAGATTGCTGAGGGCTGGGAGGGTCCTGCCCATTCTCCCGCCCTGAATGACCGGCCACAGCACTTGCGGCCCGGGTGGTGGAGGGGCAGCAGGTGAGTCCAGGGATGGGGCTCGGGGGTCCCCAATCCCTGGTGTTGCAGCACCAGGCCCCTTGGGAGGGACGCTTGCAGGCCCTATCCGCCGGGTGTGCGGCGAGCTGAGGTGAGTGCGCTGGCGAGCTAGAACGTGGGCCCAAGCGTTTTGGCGCGGGGGACCTTCGAAAGTCGCCGGGGGCTTGGAGGGGCCTGGCGGTTCTCCCTCCCTGAATATCCTGCGGAGCCCGGAGCGGCCCGTTTGGCGGCGGGGCGGGACTTTGAGTCCGGCGCTGGGCCTCGGGGGTCCCCAATCCCCGGCTTTGCTGTGCCAGGCCCCTTGGGGGGCCCTTCGGGGAACGAGATAGGGTTAGGTTTAGCCCCCAGGAGGCCGGCAGGACCGATCCGTCGGCTGTGCGGCCAGCGGAGGGGCGGGCCGAGGTGAGAGCGCTGGCGAGCGGGAGCGTGGGACCAAGCCTTTTGTCGTGGGGTCCTTCGATGTTCCCGGGGCTTGGAGGGCCCTGCCCGTTCTCCTGCCCTGAATGACCGGCGGCGCCCTAGCGAACCGGGTGGCGGCAGGGCAGCAGGGTGAGTCCGGCGCCTGGGTTCTGTGTCCCCAATCCCTGGCTTTCCTGCGCCAGTCACCTTGGGAGGGGCCCCTTGGGGGCCGACGTAGGGTTAGGGTTAGCCCCAGGAGGCCGGCAGGCCCGATCCGCAGGTTGTGCGAGGAGCGCAGGTTCAGGCCGAGGTGAGGGAGCTGGTGAGGGGGAGCGTGGGCCCAAGCGTTTTGGCGTGGGCGGCCTTTGAAAATTGCTGAGGGCTGGGAGGGTCCTGCCCATTCTCCCGCCCTGAATGACCGGCCACAGCACTTGCGCCCGGGTGGTGGAGGGGCAGCAGGTGAGTCCAGGGATGGGGCTCGGGGGTCCCCAATCCCTGGTGTTGCGGCGCCAGGCCCCTTGGGAGGGAGGCTTGTAGGTCCTATCCGCCGGTTGTGTGGCGAGCCGAGGTGAGTGCGCCGGCGAGCTAGAGCGTGGGCCCAAGGGTTTTTGCGCGGGGGACTTTCGAAAGTCGTCGGGGACTTGGAGGGCCCTGCCCGTTCGTTCTCCCGCCCTGAATGACCTGCGGAGCCCGGAGCGGCCCGGGTGGCGGCAGGGCGGGACTTTGAGTCCGGCGTTGGGGCCCGGGGGTCCCCAATCCCCGGCTTGGCTGTGCCAGGCCGCTTGGGGGGGCCCCTCGGGGAACGAGATAGGGTTAGGTTTAGCCCCCAGGAGGCCGGCAGGACCGATCCGTCGGCTGTGCGGCCAGCGGAGGGGCGGGCCGAGGTGAGAGCGCTGGCGAACGGGAGCGTGGGACCAAGCGTTTTGTCGTGGGGTCCTTCGATGGTCGCCGGGGCTTGGAGGGCCCTGCCCGTTCTCCTGCCCTGAATGACCGGCGGCGCCCCTAGCGACCCGGGTGGCGGCAGGGCAGCAGGGTGAGTCCGGCGCTTGGGCCCTGTGTCCCCAATCCCTGGCTTTCCTGCGCCAGTCACCTTGGGAGGGGCCCCTCGGGGGCCGAAGTAGCGTTAGGGTTAGCCCCCAGGAGGCCAGCAGGCCAGATCCGCAGGTTGTGCAGCGAGTGCAGGGTCGGGCGGAGGTGAGGGAGCTGTGGAGGAGGAGCATGGGCCCAAGCTTTTTGGCGTGGGAGGCCTTTGAAGATTGCTGAGGGCTGGGAGGGTCCTGCCCATTCTCCCGCCCTGAATGACCGGCCACAGCACTTGCGGCCCGGGTGGTGGAGGGGCAGCAGGTGAGTCCAGGGATGGGGCTCGGGGGTCCCCAATCCCTGGTGTTGCAGCGCCAGGCCCCTTGGGAGGGACGCTTGCAGGCCCTATCCGCCGGGTGTGCGGCGAGCCGAGGTGAGTGCGCTGGCGAGCTAGAGCGTGGGCCCAAGCGTTTTGGCGCGGGGGACCTTCGAAAGTCGCCGGGGGCTTGGAGGGGCCTGGCGGTTCTCCCTCCCTGAATATCCTGCGGAGCCCGGAGCGGCCCGTTTGGCGGCGGGGCGGGACTTTGAGTCCGGCGCTGGGCCTCGGGGGTCCCCAATCCCCAGCGTTGCGGCGCCAGGCTGCTTGGGAGGGGCCCCTCAAGGGCCTACCTAGGGTTAGGGTTAGCCCCCAGGAGGCCGGCAGGCCCGATCCGCAGGTTGTGCGGCGAGCGCAGGGTCCGGCCAAGGTGAGGGAGCTGGGGAGGGGGAGCATGGGCCCAAGCATTTTGGCTTGGGAGGCCTTTGAAGATTGCTGCGGGCAGGGAGGGTCCTGTCCATTCTCCCGACCTGAATGACCGGCCACAGCACTTGCGGCCCGGGTGGTGGAGGGGCAGCAGGTGAGTCCAGGGATGGGCCTCGGGGGTCCCCAATCCCTGGTGTTGCGGCGCCAGGCCCCTTGGGAGGGAGGCTTGTACTTCCTATCCGCCGGTTGTGTGGCGAGCCGAGGTGAGTGCGCCGGCGAGCTAGAGCGTGGGCCCAAGGGTTTTTGCGCGGGGGACCTTCGAAAGTCGCCAGGGACTTGGAGGGCCCTGCCCGTTCGTTCTCCCGCCCTGAATGACCGGCAGTGACCCTAGCGGCACGGTTGGCGGCGGGGCGGGAAGGTGAGTCCGGCGCTGGGGCTCGGGGGTCCCCAATCCCCGGCTTTGCTGTGCCAGGCCCCTTGGGGGGCCCTTCGGGGAACGAGATAGGGTTAGGTTTAGCCCCCAGGAGGCCGGCAGGACCGATCCGTCGGCTGTGCGGCCAGCGGAGGGGCGGGCCGAGGTGAGAGCGCTGGCGAGCGGGAGCGTGGGACCAAGCCTTTTGTCGTGGGGTCCTTCGATGTTCCCGGGGCTTGGAGGGCCCTGCCCGTTCTCCTGCCCTGAATGACCGGCGGCGCCCCTAGCGACCCGGGTGGCGGCAGGGCAGCAGGGTGAGTCCGGCGCCTGGGTTCTGTGTCCCCAATCCCTGGCTTTCCTGCGCCAGTCACCTTGGGAGGGGCCCCTTGGGGGCCGACGTAGGGTTAGGGTTAGCCCCAGGAGGCCGGCAGGCCCCATCCGCAGGTTGTGCGAGGAGCGCAGGTTCAGGCCGAGGTGAGGGAGCTGGTGAGGGGGAGCGTGGGCCCAAGCGTTTTGGCGTGGGCGGCCTTTGAAAATTGCTGAGGGCTGGGAGGGTCCTGCCCATTCTCCCGCCCTGAATGACCGGCCACAGCACTTGCGGCCCGGGTGGTGGAGGGGCAGCAGGTGAGTCCAGGGATGGGGCTCGGGGGTCCCCAATCCCTGGTGTTGCAGCGCCAGGCCCCTTGGGAGGGACGCTTGCAGGCCCTATCCGCCGGGTGTGCGGCGAGCCGAGGTGAGTGCGCTGGCGAGCTAGAGCGTGGGCCCAAGCGTTTTGGCGCGGGGGACCTTCGAAAGTCGCCGGGGGCTTGGAGGGGCCTGGCGGTTCTCCCTCCCTGAATATCCTGCGGAGCCCGGAGCGGCCCGTTTGGCGGCGGGGCGGGACTTTGAGTCTGGCGCTGGGCCTCGGGGGTCCCCAATCCCCAGCGTTGCGGCGCCAGGCTGCTTGGGAGGGGCCCCTCAAGGGCCTACCTAGGGTTAGGGTTAGCCCCCAGGAGGCCGGCAGGCCCGATCCGCAGGTTGTGCGGCGAGCGCAGGGTCGGGCCAAGGTGAGGGAGCTGGGGAGGGGGAGCGTGGGCCCAAGCATTTTGGCTTGGGAGGCCTTTGAAGATTGCTGCGGGCTGGGAGGGTCCTGTCCATTCTCCCGCCCTGAATGACCGGCCACAGCACTTGCGGCCCGGGTGGTGGAGGGGCAGCAGGTGAGTCCAGGGATGGGCCTCGGGGGTCCCCAATCCCTGGTGTTGCGGCGTCAGGCCCCTTGGGAGGGAGGCTTGTACTTCCTATCTGCCGGTTGTGTGGCGAGCCGAGGTGAGTGCGCCGGCGAGCTAGAGCGTGGGCCCAAGGGTTTTTGCGCGGGGGACCTTCGAAAGTCGCCAGGGACTTGGAGGGCCCTGCCCATTCGTTCTCCCGCCCTGAATGACCGGCAGTGACCCTAGAGGCAGGGTTGGCGGCGGGGAGGGAAGGTGAGTCCGGCGCTGGGGCTCGGGGGAACCCAATCCCCGGCTTTGCTGTGCCAGGCCTCTTGGGGGGGCCCTTCGGGGAACGAGATAGGGTTAGGTTTAGCCCCCAGGAGGCCGGCAGGACCGATCCGTCGGCTGTGCGGCCAGCGGAGGGGCGGGCCAAGGTGAGAGCGCTGGCGAGCGGGAGCGTGGCCCCAAGCGTTTTGCCTCGGGAGGCCTTCGAATGTCGCTGGAGGCTCGGAGAACCCTGCGCGTTCTCCCGCCCTGAATGACCGGAGTCGCCCCTAGGGGCCCAGTGGGCGGCGGTGCCACAGGGAGAGTCCGGCGCGGCGGTTCGGGGGACTCAATCCCCGGCCTTTTGGCACCAGGCCCCTTGGGAGCGGCCCCTGGGGGGCCGACCTAGGGATAGGGTTAGGCCTCAGGAGGCCGGCAGGCCTGATCCGCAGGCTGTGCAGAGAACTGAGGGGCAGGTCGAGGTGAGGGCGCTGGTGAGCGGGAGCGTGTGCCCAAGCGTTTTGGCGTGGGAGGCCTTTGGAGATTGCTGAATGCTGGGAGGGTCCTGCCCATTCTCCCGCTCTGAATGACTGGCCAAAGCACTTGCAGCCCGGGTGGTGGTGGGGCAGCCGGTGAGTCCAGGGATGGGCCTCGGAGGTCCCCAATCCCTGGTGTTGCAGCGCCAGGCCCCTTGGGAGGGAGGCTTGTAGGTCCTATCCGCCGGGTGTGCGGCGAGCCGAGGTGAGTGCGCCGGCGAGCTAGAGCGTGGGCCCAAGGGTTTTTTTCGCGGGGGACTTTCGAAAGTCGCCGGGGACTTGGAGGGCCCTGCCCGTTCGTTCTCCCGCCCTGAATGTCCTGCGGAGCCCGGAGCGGCCCCGGTGGCAGCGGGGCGGGACGTTGAGTCCGGCGCTGGGCCTTGGGGGTTCCCAATCCCCAGCATTGCTGCGCCAGGCTCCTTGGGAGGGGCCCCTTGGGGGCCGACCTAGGGTTAGGGTTAGCCCCCAGGAGGGCGGCAGGCCTGATCCGCAGGTTGTGCGGTGAGCTTAGGGTCGGTCCAAGGTGAGGGAGCTGGGGAGGGGGAGCGTGGGCCCAAGCATTTTGGCGCAGGGGGAATTCGAATGTTGCCAGGGTCTGGGAGGGCCCTGCCTGTTCTCCCGCCCTCAATAACCGGCAGTGACCTTAGCGGCATGGTTGGTGGCGGGGCGGGAAGGTGAGTCCGGTACTGGGGCTCGGGGGTCCCCAATCCCCGGCTTTGCTGTGCCAGGCCCCTTTGGGGGGGCCCTTCGGGGAACGAGATAGGGTTAGGTTTAGCCCCCAGGAGGCCGGCAGGACCGATCCGTCGGCTGTGCGGCCAGCGGAGGGGCGGGCCGAGGTGAGAGCGCTGTGGAGCTAGAGCGTGGGCCCAAGCGTTTTGGCGCGGGGGACCTTCGAAAGTCGCCGGGGGCTTGGAGGGGCCTGGCGGTTCTCCCTCCCTGAATATCCTGCGGAGCCCGGAGCGGCCCGTTTGGCGGCGGGGCGGGACTTTGAGTCCGGCGCTGGGCCTCGGGGGTCCCCAATCCCCAGCGTTGCGGCGCCAGGCTGCTTGGGAGGGGCCCCTCAAGGGCCTACCTAGGGTTAGGGTTAGCCCCCAGGAGGCCGGCAGGCCCGATCCGCAGGTTGTGCGGCGAGCTCAGGTTCAGGCCCAGGTGAGGGAGCTGGGGAGGGGGAGCGTGGGCCCAAGCGTTTTGGCGTGGGAAGCCTTTGAAGATTGCTGAGGGCTGGGAGGGTCCTGCCCATTCTCCCGCCCTGAATGACCGGCGACAGTACTTGCGCCCGGGTGGTGGAGGGGCAGCAGGTGAGTCCAGGGATGGGGCTCGGGGGTCCCCAATCCCCGGCTTTGCTGTGCCAGGCCCCTTGGGGGGGCCCTTCGGGGAACGAGATAGGGTTAGGTTTAGCCCCCAGGAGGCCAGCACGACCGATCCGTCGGCTGTGCGGCCAGCGGAGGGGCGGGCCGAGGTGAGAGCGCTGGCGAACGGGAGCGTGGAACCAAGCGTTTTGTCGTGGGGTCCTTCGATGTTCGCCGGGGCTTGGAGGGCCCTGCCCGTTCTCCTGCCCTGAATGACCGGCGGCGCCCCTAGCGACCCGGGGTGGCGGCAGGGCAGCAGGGTGAGTCCGGCGCCTGGGCTCTGTGTCCCCAATCCCTGGCTTTCCTGCGCCAGTCACCTTGGGAGGGGCCCCTTGGGGGCCGACATAGGGTTAGGGTTAGACCCCAGGAGGCCGGCAGGCCCGATCCGCAGTTTGTGAGGCGAGCACAGGGTCAGGCCAAGGTGAGGGAGCTGGGGAGGGGGAGCGTGGGCCCAAGCGTTTTGTCGTGGGAGGCCTTTGAAGATTGCTGAGGGCTGGGAGGGTCCTGCCCATTCTCCCGCCCTGAATGACCGGCCATAGAACTTGCGGCCCGGGTTGTGGAGGGGCAGCAGGTGAGTCCCGGAATGGGGCTCGGGGGTCCCCAATACCTGGTGTTTCGGCGCCAGGCCCCATGGGAGGGAGGCTTGTAGGTCCTATCCGCCGGTTGTGCGGCGAGCCGAGGTGAGTGCGGCGGCGAGCTAGAGCGTGGGCCCAAGCGTTTTGGCGCGGGTGTCCTTCAAAGTCGCCCGGGGCTTGGAGGGCCCTGTTGGTTCTCCCGCCCTGAATGACCTGCGGAGCCCGGAGCGTCCAGGGTGGCAGCGGGGCGGGACTTTGAGTCCGGCGCTGGGCCTCGGGGGTCCCCAATCCCCAGGGTTGTGGCGCCAGGCTCCTTGGGAGGGGCCCCTTGGGGGCCTAGGTAGGGTTAGGGTTAGCCCCCAGGAGGCCGGCAGTCCCGATCCGCAGGTTGTGAGGCGAGCACAGGGTCAGGCCAAGGTGAGGGAGCTGGGGAGGGGGAGCGTGGGCCCAAGCGTTATGGCGTGGGGGACCTTCAAAGTCGCCGGGGACTTGGAGGGCCCTGGCGGTTCTCCCGCCCTGAATGACCTGCGGAGCCCGGAGCGGCCCGGTTGGCGGCGGGGCGGGACTTTGAGTCCGGCGCTGGGGCTCGGGGGTCCCCAATTCCCGGCTTTGCTGTGCCAGGCCCCTTTGGGGGGCCCTTTGGGGAACGAGATAGGGTTAGGTTTAGCCCCCAGGAGGCCGGCAGGACCGATCCGTAGGCTGTGCGGCCAGCGGAGGGGCGGGCCGAGGTGAGAGCGCTGGCGAGCGGGAGCGTGGGACCAAGCGTTTTGTCGTGGGGTCCTTCGATGGTCGCCGGGGCTTGGAGGGCCCTGCCCGTTCTCCTGCCCTGAATGACCGGCGGCGCCCCTAGCAACCCGGGGTGGCGGCAGGGAAGCAGGGTGAGTCCGGCGCCTGGGTTCTGTGTCCCCAATCCCTGGCTTTCCTGCGCCAGTCACCTTGGGAGGGGCCCTGGGGTCCGACCTAGGTTTAGGGTTAGCCCCAGGAGGCCGGCAGGCCCGATCCGCAGGTTGTGCGAGGAGCGCAGGTTCAGGCCGAGGTGAGGGAGCTGGTGAGGGGGAGCGTGGGCCCAAGGGTTTTGGCGTGGGCGGCCTTTGAAAATTGCTGAGGGCTGGGAGGGTCCTGCCCATTCTCCCGCCCTGAATGACCGGCCACAGCACTTGCGGCCCCGGGTGGTGGAGGGGAAGCAGGTGAGTCCAGGGATGGAGCTCGGGGGTCCCCAATCCCTGGTGTTGCGGCGCCATGCCCCTTGGGAGGGAGGCTTATAGGTCCTATCTGCCGGTTGAGCGGCGAGCCGAGGTGAGTGCGCCGGCGAGTTAGAGCGTGGGCCCAAGCGTTTTGGCGCGGGGGACCTTCAAAGTCGCCTGGGGCTTGGAGGGCCCTGGTGGTTCTCCCGCCCTGAATGACCTGCGGAGCCCGGAGTGGCCAGGGTGGCAGCGGGGCGGGACTTTGAGTCTGGCGCTGGGCCTCGGGGGTCCCCAATCCCCAGCGTTGCGGCGCCAGGCTCCTTGGGAGGGGCCCCTTGGGGGCCCAGGTAGGGTTAGGGTTAGCCCCCAGGAGGCCGGCAGGCCCGATCCGCAGGTTGTGAGGCGAGCACAGGGTCGGGTCAAGGTGAGGGAGCTGGGGAGGGGGAGCGTGGGCCCAAGCGTTTTGTCGTGGGAGGCCTTTGAAGATTGCTGAGGGCTGGGAGGGTCCTGCCCATTCTCCCGCGCTGAATGACCGGCCATAGATCTTGCGGCCCGGGTGGTGGAGGGGCAGCAGGTGAGTCCAGGAATGGGGATCGGGGGTCCCCAATACCTGGTGTTTCGGCCCCAGGCCCCATGGGAGGGAGGCTTGTAGGTCCTATCCGCCGGTTGTGCGGCGAGCCGAGGTGAGTGCGGCGGCGAGCTAGAGCGTGGGCCCAAGCGTTTTGGCGCGGGGGACCTTCAAAGTCGCCCGGGCTTGAAGGGCCCTGGTGGTTCTCCCGCCCTGAATGACCTGCGGAGTCCGGAGCGGCCAGGGTGGCAGCGGGTGGGACTTTGAGTCCGGCGCTGGGCCTCGGGGGTCCCCAATCCCCAGCGTTGCGGCGCCAGGCTCCTTGGGAGGGGCCCCTTGGGGGCCCAGGTAGGGTTAGGGTTAGCCCCCAGGAGGCCGGCAGGCCCAGTCCGCAGGTTGTGAGGCGAGCACAGGGACGGGCCAAGGTGAGGGAGCTGGGGAGGGGGAGCGTGGGCCCAAGCGTTTTGGCGCGGGGGACCTTCAAAGTCGCGGGGGGCTTGGAGGGCCCTGGCGGTTCTCCCGCCCTGAATGACCTGCGGAGCCCGGAGCGGCCCGGGTGGCGGCGGGGCGGGACTTTGAGTCCGGCGCTGGGGCTCGGGGGTCCCCAATCCCCGGCTTTGCTGTGCCAGGCCCCTTTGGGTGGCCCTTCGGTGAACGAGATAGGGTTAGGTTTAGCCCCCAGGAGGCCGGCAGGACCGATCCGTCGGCTGTGCGGCCAGCGAAGGGGCGGGCCGAGGTGAGAGCGCTGGCGAGCGGGAGCGTGGGACCAAGCGTTTTGTCGTGGGGTCCTTCGATGGTCGCCGGGGCTTGGAGGGCCCTGAACGTTCTGCTGCCCTGAATGACCGGCGGCGCCCCTAGCAACCCGGGTGGCGGCAGGGCAGCAGGGTGAGTCCGGCGCCTGGGTTCTGTGTCCCCAATCCCTGGCTTTCCTGCGCCAGTCACCTTGGGAGGGGCCCTGGGGTCCGACCTAGGTTTAGGGTTAGCCCCAGGTGGCCGGGAGGCCCGATTCGCCCATTGTTTGGCGAGCGGAGGGGAAGGCCAAGGTGAGGGCGCTGGCGAGGGGGAGCGTGGGCCCAAGCGTTTTGCCTCGGGGGGCCTTCGAATGTCGCTGGAGGCTCGGAGAGCCCTGTGCGTTCTCCCGCCCTGAATGACCGGAGTCGCCCCTAGGGGCCCAGTTGGCGGCGGTCCCGCAGGAAGAGTCCGGCGCGGCGGTTCGGGGGACCCAATCCCAGGCCTTTTGGCACCATTCCCCTTGGGAGCGGCCCCTTGGGGGCCGACCTAGGGATAGGGTTAGGCCTCAGGAGGCCGGCAGGCCTGATCCGCAGGCTGTGCGGAGAGCGGAGGGGCAGGTCGAGGTGAGGGCGCTGGTGAGCGGGAGCGTGTGCCCAAGCGTTTTGGCGCGGGAGGCCTTCGAAGGTTGCCGGGGTCTGGCAGGGCCCTGCCTGTTCTCCCGCCCTCAATGACCGGCAGTGACCCTAGCGGCACGGTTGGCGGCGGGGCGGGAAGGTGAGTCCGGCGCTGGGGCTCGGGGGTCCCCAATCCCCGGCTTTGCTGTGCCAGGCCCCTTGGGGGGGCCCCTCGGGGAACGAGATAGGGTTAGGTTTAGCCCCCAGGAGGCCGGCAGGACCGATCCGTCGGCTGTGCGGCCAGCGGAGGGGCGGGCCGAGGTGAGAGCGCTGGCGAACGGGAGCGTGGGACCAAGCGTTTTGTCGTGGGGTCCTTCGATGGTCGCCGGGGCTTGGAGGGCCCTGCCCGTTCTCCTGCCCTGAATGACCGGCGGTGCCCCTAGCGACCCGGGTGGCGGCAGGGCAGCAGGGTGAGTCAGGCGCCTGGGTTCTGTGTCCCCAATCCCTGGCTTTCCTGCGCCAGTCACCTTGGGAGGGGCCCCTCGGGGGCCGACGTAGCGTTAGGGTTAGCCCCCAGGAGGCCGGCAGGCCCGATCCGCAGGTTGTGCAGCGAGTGCAGGGTCGGGCGGAGGTGAGGGAGCTGTGGAGGAGGAGCATGGGCCCAAGCGTTTTGGCGTGGGAGGCCTTTGAAGATTGCTGAGGGCTGGGAGGGTCCTGCCCATTCTCCCGCCCTGAATGACCGGCCACAGCACTTGCGGCCCGGGTGGTGGAGGGGCAGCAGGTGAGTCCAGGGATGGGGCTCGGGGGTCCCCAATCCCTGGTGTTGCAGCGCCAGGCCCCTTGGGAGGGACGCTTGCAGGCCCTATCCGCCGGGTGTGCGGCGAGCCGAGGTGAGTGCGCTGGCGAGCTAGAGCGTGGGCCCAAGCGTTTTGGCGCGGGGGACCTTCGAAAGTCGCCGGGGGCTTGGAGGGGCCTGGCGGTTCTCCCTCCCTGAATATCCTGCGGAGCCCGGAGCGGCCCGTTTGGCGGCGGGGCGGGACTTTGAGTCCGGCGCTGGGCCTCGGGGGTCCCCAATCCCCAGCGTTGCAGCGCCAGGCTGCTTGGGAGGGGCCCCTCAAGGGCCTACCTAGGGTTAGGGTTAGCCCTCAGAAGGCCGGCAAGCCCAATCCGCCAGCTGTGTGGTGAGCCGAGGGGCGGGCCAAGGTAAGGGCGCTGCTTAGTGGGAGCATAGGCCCAAGCGATTTGGCGCCGGAGGCCTTTGGAGGTTGCTGGGGTCTGGGAGGGCCCTGCCTGTTCTCCCGCCCTCAATGACCAGCAGTGAACCTAGCGGCACGTTTGCTGGCGGGGCTGGAAGGTGAGTCCGGCGCTGGGGCTCGGGGGTCCCCAATCCCCAGCGTTGCGGCGCCAGGCTCCTTGGGAGGGGCCCCTTGGGGGCCGACCTAGGGTTAGGGTTAGCCCCCAGGAGGGCGGCAGGCCCGATCCGCAGGTTGTGCGGTGAGCACAGGGTCGGTCCAAGGTGAGGGAGCTGGGGAGGGGGAGCGTGGGCCCAAGCATTTTGGCGCAGGGGGAATTCGAATGTTGCCAGGGTCTGGGAGGGCCCTGCCTGTTCTCCCGCCCTCAATAACCGGCAATGACCCTAGCGGCACGGTTGGTGGCGGGGCGGGAAGGTGAGTCCGGTGCTGGGGCTCGGGGGTCCCCAATCCCCGGCTTTGCTGTGCCAGGCCCCTTTGGGGGGGCCCTTCGGGGAACGAGATAAGGTTAGGTTTAGCCCCCAGGAGGCCGGCAGGACTGATCCGTCGGCTGTGCGGCCAGCGGAGGGGCGGGCCGAGGTGAGAGCGCTGGCGAGCTGGAGCGTGGGACCAAGCGTTTTGTTGTGGGGTCCTTCAAAGCTCGCCGGGGCTTGGAGGGCCCTGCCCGTTGTCCTGCCCTGAATGACCGGCAGCGCCCCTAGCGACCCGGGTGGCGGCAGGGAAGCAGGGTGAGTCCGGCGCCTGGGCTCTGTGTCCCCAATCCTTGGCTTTCCTGCGGCAGTCACCTTGGGAGGGGCCCCTTGGGGGCCGACATAGGGTTAGGGTTAGCCCCAGGAGGCAAGCAGGCCCGATCCGCAGGTTGTGCGGCGAGTGCAGGTTTAGGCCGAGGTGAGGGAGCTGGGGAGGGGGAGCGTGGGCCCAAGCGTTTTGGCGTGGGAGGCCGTTGAAGATTGCTGAGGGCTGTGAGGGTCCTGCCCATTCTCCCGCCCTGAATGACCGGCCACAGCACTTGCAGCCCGGGAGGTGGAGGGGCAGCAGGTGAGTCCAGGGATGGGGCTCGGGGGTCACCAATCCCTGGTCTTGCGGCGCCAGGCCTCTTGGGAGGGACGCTTGCAGGCCCTATCCGCTGGGTGTGCGGCGAGCCGAGGTGAGTGCGCTGGCGAGCTAGAGCGTGGGCCCAAGCGTTTTGGTGCGGGGGACCTTCGAAAGTTGCCAGGGACTTGGAGGGCCCTGCCCGTTCGTTCTCTCGCCCTGAATGACCTGCGGAGCCCGTAGCGGCCCGTTTTTCGGCGGGGCGGGACTTTGAGACCGGCGCTGGGGCTCGGGGGTCCCCAATCCCCAGCGTTGTGGCTCCAGGCTCCTTGGGAGGGGCCCCTTGGGGGCAGACGTAGGGTTATGGTTAGCCCCCAGGAGGCCGGCAGGCCCGATCCACAGGTTGTGTGGCGAGCGCAGGGTCGGGCCAAGGTGAGGGAGCTGGGGAGGGGGAGCGTGGGCCCAAGCGTTTTGGCGCAGGGGGCCTTCGAATGTTGCCGGGGGCTCATAGGGCCCTGCCTGTTCTCCCGTCTTGAACGACCGGCTGCGCTCCTAGCGGCACGGGTGGCGGCGGGTCGGCAGGGTGAGTCTGGCGCTGGGGCTCGGGGTCCCCAATCCCCGGCGTTGTGGCGCCAGGACCCTTGTGAGGGGCCCTCGGGGGCAGACCTAGGGTTAGGGTTAGCCCCAGGAGGCCGGCAGGCCCGATCCCCCCATTGTTTGGCGAGTGAAGGGGAAGGCCGAGGTGAGGGCGCTGGCGAGGGGGAGCGTGGGCCCAAGCGTTTTGCCTCGGGGGGCCTTCAATGTCGCTGGAGGCTCTAAGAGCCCTGTGCGTTCTCCTGCCCTGAATGACCGGAATCGCCCCTAGGGGCCCAGTGGGCGGCGGTGCCGCAGGGAGAGTCCTGCGCGGCGGTTCGGGGGACCCAATCCCCGGCCTTTTGGCACCAGGCCCCTTGGGAGCGGCCCCTCGGGGGACGACCTAGGGATAGGGTTAGGCTTCAGGAGGCCAGCAGGCCTGATCCGCAGGCTGTGCAGAGAGCAGCGGGGCAGGTCGAGGTGAGGGCGCTGGTGAGCGGGAGCCTGTGCCCAAGCGTTTTGGCTCCGGAGGCCTTCGAAGGTTGCCGGGGTCTGGGAGGGCCTTACCTGTTCTCCCGCCCTGAATGACCTGCGGAGCCCGTAGCGGCCCGGGTGGCGGCGGGGCGGGACTATGAGTCCGGCGCTGGGCCTCTGGGGTCCCCAATCCCCAGCGTTGTGGCGCCAGGCTCATTGGGAGGGGCCCCTTGGGGGCCCACGTAGGGTTAGGATTAGCCCCCAGGAGGCCGGCAGGCCCGATCCGCAGGTTGTGAGGCGAGCACAGGGTCGGGCCAAGGTGAGAGCGCTGGCGAGCGGGAGCGTGGGCCCAAGCGTTTTGTCGTGGGGTCCTTCGATGTTCGCCGGGGCTTGGAGGGCCCTGCAGGTTGTCCTGCCCTGAATGACCTGCGGCGCCCTAGCGACCCGGGTGGCGACAGGGCAGCAGGGTGAGACCGGCGCCTGGGTTCTGTGTCCCCAATCCCTGGCTTTCCTGCGCCAGTCACCTTGGGAGGGGCCCCTTGGGGGACGAGGTAGTGTTAGGGTCAGCCCCAGGATGCCGGCAGGCCCGATCCGCAGGTTGTGTGGTGAGCACAGGGTCGGGCGGAGGTGAGGGAGCTGGGGAGGGGGAGCGTGGGCCCAAGCGTTTTGTCGTGGGAGGCCTTTGAAGATTGCTGAGGGCTGGGAGGTTCCTGCCCATTCTCCCGCCCTGAATGACCGGCCACAGCACTTGCGGCCCGGATGGTGGAGGGGCAGCAGGTGAGTCCAGGGATGGGGCTCGTTTGTCATCAATCCCTGGTGTTGCGGCGCCATGCCCCTTGGGAGGGAGGCTTGTAGGTCCTATCCGCCGGTTGTGTGGCGAGCCGAGGTGAGTGCGCCGGCGAGCTAGAGCGTGGGCCCAAGGGTTTTTGCGCGGGGGACTTTCGAAAGTCGCCGGGGACTTGGAGGGCCCTGCCCGTTCGTTCTCCGGCCCTGAATGATCTGCGGAGCCCGGAACGGCCAGGGTGGCAGCGGGGCGGGACTTTGAGTCCGGCGCTGGGCCTCGGGGGTCCCCAATCCCCAGGGTTGCAGCACCAGGCTCCTTGGGAGGGGCCCCTTGGGGGCCGAGGTAGGGTTTGGGTTAGCCCCCAGGAGGCCGGCAGGCCCGATTAGCAGGTTGTGAGGCGAGCACAGGGTCGGGCCAAGGTGAGGGAGCTGGGGAGGGGGAGCGTGGGCCCAAGGGTTTTGGCGTGGGGGACCTTCAAAGTCGCCGGGGGCTTGGAGGGCCCTGGCGGTTCTCCCGCCCTGAATGACCTGCGGAGCCCGGAGCGGCCCGGGTGGCGGCGGGGCGGGACTTTGAGTCCGGCGCTGGGGCTCGGGGGTCCCCAATCCCCGGCTTTGCTGTGCCAGACCCCTTGGGGGGGCACTTCGGGGAAGGAGATAGGGTTAGGTTTAGCCCCAAGGAGGCCGGCACGACCGATCCGTCGGCTCTGCGGCCAGCGGAGGGGCGGGCCGAGGTGAGAGCGCTGGAGAGCGGGAGCGTGGGACCTACCGTTTTGTCGTGGGGTCCTTCGATGGTCGCCGGGGCTTGGAGGGCCCTGCCCGTTGTCCTGCCCTGAATGACCGGCGGCGCCCCTAGCGACCCGGGTGGCGGCAGGGCAGCAGGGTGAGTCCGGCGCCTGGGCTCTGTGTCCCCAATCCCTGGCTTTCCTGCGCCAGTCACCTTGGGAGGGGCCCCTTGGGGGCCGACATAGGGTTAGGGTTAGCCCCCAGGAGGCCTGCAGGCACGATCCGCAGGTTGTGTGGCAAGCCCAGGGTCAGGCCAAGGTGAGGGAGCTGGGGAGGTGGAGCGTGGGCCCAAGCGTTTTGCCTCAGGGGGCTTTCGAATGTTGCTGGGGGCTCATAGGGCCCTGCCTGTTCTCCCATCTTGAACGACCGGCTGCGCTCCTAGCGGCCCGGGTGGCGGCGGGACGGTAGGGTGAGTCTGGCGCTGGGGCTCGGGGTCCCCAATCCCCGGCGTTGTGGCGCCAGGACCCTTGGGAGGGGCCCTCGGGGGCCGATATAGTGTTAGGGTTAGGCCTCAGGAGGCCGGCAGGCCTGATCCGCAGGCTGTGCAGAGAGCAGCGGGGCAGGTCGAGGTGAGGGCGCTGGTGAGCGGGAGCGTGTGCCCAAGCGTTTTGGCGTGGGAGGCCTTTGAAGATTGCTGAATGCTGGGAGAGTCCTGCCCATTCTCCCCCCCTGAATGACCGGCCACAGCACTTGCAGCCCGGGTGGTGGTGGAGCAGCAGGTGAGTCCAGGGATGGGCCTCGGGGGTCCCCAATCCTTGGTGTTGCATTGCCAGGCCCCTTGGGAGGGACGCTTGCAGGCCCTATCCGCCGGGTGTGCGGCGAGCCGAGGTGAGTGCGCTGGAGAGCTGGAGCGTGGGCCCAAGCGTTTTGGCGCGGGGGACCTTCGAAAGTCGCCGTGGGCTTGGAGGGCCCTGGCGGTTATCCCACCCTGAATGACCTGCAGAGCCCGGAGCGGCCCTGGTGGCGGCGGGGAGGGACTTTGAGTCTGGCGCTGGGCCTCGGGGGTCCCCAATCCCCAGCTTTGCGGCGCCAGGCTGCTTGCGAGGGGCCCCTCAAGGGCAGACCTAGGGTTAGGTTTAGCCCACAGAAGGCCGTCAAGCCCGATCCGCCAGCTGTGCGGTGAGTTGAGGGGCGGGCCAAGGTAAGGGCGCAGGTTAGCGGGAGCGTAGGCCCAAGCGTTTTGGCGCCGGAGGCCTTCGAAGGTTGCCGGGGTCTGGGAGGGCCCTGCCCGTTCGTTCTCCCGCCCTGAATGACCTGCGGAGCACGGAGCGGCCCGGGTGGCAGCGGGGCGGGACTTTGAATCCAGTGCTGGGCCTTGGGGGGTCCCCAATCCCCAGCGTTGCTGCGCCAGGCTCCTTGGGAGGGGACCCTTGGGGGCTGAGGTAGGGTTAGGGTTAGCCCCCAGGAGGGCGGCAGGCCCGATCCGCAGGTTGTGCGGTGAGCGCAGGGTCGGGCCAATGTGAGGGAGCTGGGGAGGGGGAGCGTGGGCCCAAGCATTTTGGCGCAGGGGGCCTTCGAATGTTGCCGGGGTCTGGGAGGGCCCTGCCTGTTCTCCCGCCCTCAATGACCGGCAGTGACCCTAGCGGCTCGGTTGGTGGCGGGGCGGGAAGGTGAGTCCGGCGCTGGGGCTCGGGGGTCCCCAATCCCCGGCTTTGCTATGCCAGGCCCCTTGGGGGGGCCCTTTGGGGAACGAGATAGGGTTAGGTTTAGCCCCCAGGAGGCCGGCAGGACCGATCCGTCGGCTGTGCGGCCAGCGGAGGGGCGGGCCGAGGTGAGAGCGCTGGCGAGCGGGAGCGTGGGACCAAGCGTTTTGTCGTGGGGTCCTTCGATGGTCGCCGGGGCTTGGAGGGCCCTGCCCGTTGTCCTGCTCTGAATGACCGGCGGCGCCCTATCGACCCGGGTGGCGGCAGGGCAGCAGGGTGAGTCCGGCGCCTGGGTTCTGTGTCCCCAATCCCTGGCTTTCCTGCGCCAGTCACCTTGGGAGGGGCCCCTTGGTGGCCGACATAGGGTTAGGGTTAGCCCCCAGGAGGCCGGCAGGCCCCATCCACTGGTTGTGCTGCGAGCGCAGGTTCAGGCCGAGGTGAGGGAGCTGGGGAGGGGGAGCGTGGGCCGAAGCGTTTTGCCTCGGGGGGCCTTCGAATGTCGCTGGAGGCTCGGAGAGCCCTGTGCGTTCTCCCGCCCTGAATGACCGGAGTTGCCCCTAGGGGCCCAGTTGGCGGCGGTGCCGCAGGGAGAGTCGGGCGCGGCTGTTCGGGGGACCCAGTCCCAGGCTTTTTGGCACCAGGCCCCTTGGGAGTGGCCCCTCGGGGGCCGACCTAGGGATAGGGTTAGGCCTCAGGAGGCCGGCAGGCCTGATCCGCAGGCTGTGCAGAGAACTGAAGGGCAGGTCGAGGTGAGGGCGCTGGTGAGCGGGAGCGTGTGCCCAAGCGTTTTGGCGTGGGAGGCCTTTGGAGATTGCTGAATGCTGGGAGGGTCCTGCCCATTCTCCCGCTCTGAATGACCGGCCAAAGCACTTGCAGCCCGGGTGGTGGTGGGGCAGCCGGTGAGTCCAGGGATGGGCCTCGGAGGTCCCCAATCCCTGGTGTTGCAGCGCCAGGCCCCTTGGGAGGGACGCTTGCAGACCCTATCCACCGGGTGTGCTGCAAGCCGAGGTGAGTACGCTGGCGAGCTAGAGCGTGGGCCCAAGCCTTTTGGCGTGGGGGACCTTCGAAAGTCGCCGGGGACTTGGAGGGCCCTGCCCGTTCGTTCTCCCGCCCTGAATGACCTGCGGAGCCCGTAGCGGCCCGGGTGGCGGCGGGGCGAGACTTTGAGTCCGGCGCTGGGCCTCGGGGGTCCCCAATCCCCAGCGTTGTGGCGCCAGGCTCCTTGGGAGGGACCCCTTGGGGGCCGACGTAGGGTTAGGGTTAGCCCCCAGGAGTCCGGCAGGGCCCATCCGCAGGTTGTGCGGCGAGCGCAGGGTCCGGCCAAGGTGAGGGAGCTGGGGAGGGGGAGTGTGGGCCCAATCGTTTTGGCGCAGGGGGCCTTTGAATGTTGCCGGGGGCTCATAGGGTCCTGCCTGTTCTCCGGTCTTGAACGACCGGCTGCACTCCTAGGGCCCCGGGTGGCGGCGGGAAGGCAGGGTGAGTCTGGCGCTGGATCTCGGAGTCCCCAATCCCCGGCCTTGTGGCGCCAGGCCCCTTGGGAGGGGCCCTGGGGGCCGACCTAGGGTTAGGGTTAGCCCCAGGTGGCCGGCAGGCCCCATCGGCCCGTTGTTTGGCGAGCGGAGGGGAAGGCCGAGGTGAGGGCGCTGGCGAGGGGGAGCGTGGGCCCAAGCGTTTTGCCTCGGGGGGCCTTCGAATGTCGCTGCAGGCTCGGAGGGCCCTGTGCGTTCTCCCGCCCTGAATGACCGGAGTCGCCCCTAGGGGCCCAGTTGGCGACGGTCCCGCAGGAAGAGAGCAGCGCGGCGGTTCGGGGGACCCAATCCCTGTCCTTTTGGCACCAGTCCCCTTGGGAGCGGCCCCTCGGGGGCCGACCTAGGGATAGGGTTAGGCCTCAGGAGGCCGGCAGGCCTGATCCGCAGGCTGTGCGGAGAGCGGAGGGGCAGGTCGAGGTGAGGGCGCTGGTGAGCGGGAGCGTGTGCCCACGCGTTTTGGCGTGGGAGGCCTTTGAAGATTGCTGAATGCTGGGAGGGTCCTGCCCATTCTCCCGCCCTGAATGACCGGCCACAGCACTTGCAGCCCGGGTGGTTGAGGGGCAGCTGTTGAGTCCATGGATGGGCCTCGGGGGTCCCTAATCCCTGGTGTTGCGGCGCCAGGCCCCTTGGGAGGGAGTCTTGTAGGTCCTATCCGCCGGTTGTGTGGCGAGCCGAGGTGAGTGCGCTGGCGAGCTAGAGCGTGGGCCCAAGGGTTTTTGCGCGAGGGACCTTCGAAAGTCGCCGGGGACTTGGAGGGCCCTGCCCGTTCGTTCTCCCGCCCTGAATGACCTGCGGAGCCCGGAGCGGACCAGGTGGCATCGGGGCGGGACTTTGAGCCCGGCGCTGGGCCTCGGGGGTCCCCAATCCCCAGCGTTGCTGCGCCAGGCTGCTTGGGAGGGGCCCCTCAAGGGCCGACCTAGGGTTAGGGTTAGCCCCCAAAAGGCCGGCAAGCCCGATCCGCCAGCTGTGCGGTGAGCAGAGGGGCGGGCAAAGGTAAGGCGCTGGTCAGCGGGAGCATAGGCCCAAGCGTTTTGGCGTGGGAGGCCTTCGAAGGTTGCCGGGGTCTGGGAGGGCCCTGCCTGTTCTCCCGCCCTCAATGACCGGCAGTGACCCTAGCGGCACGGTTGGCGGCGGGGCGGGAAGGTGAGTCCGGCGCTGGGGCTCGGGGGTCCCCAATCCCCGGCTTTGCTGTGCCAGGCCCCTTGGGGGGGCCCTTCGGGGAACAAGATAGGGTTAGGTTTAGCCCCCAGGAGGCCGGCAGGACCGATCCGTCGGCTGTGCGGCCAGCGGAGGGGCGGGCCGAGGTGAGAGCGCTGGCGAGCGGGAGCTTGGGCCCAAGCGTTTTGTCGTGGGGCCCTTCGTTGGTCGCCGGGGCTTGGAGGGCCCTGCCCGTTCTCCTGCCCTGAATGACCGGCGGCGCCCCTAGCGACCCGGGTGGCGGCAGGGCAGCAGGGTGAGTCCGGCGCCTGGGTTCTGAGTCCCCAATCCCTGGCTTTCCTGCGCCAATCACCTTGGAGGGGCCCCTTGGGGGCCGACATAGGGTTAGGGTTAGCCCCCAGGAGGCCGGCAGGCCCGATCCGCAGGTTGTGCGTCAAGCGCAGGGTCGGGCCGAGGTGAGGGAGCTGGGGAGGGGGAGCGTGGGCCCAAGCGTTTTGGCGTGGGAGGCCTTTGAAGATTGCTGAGGGCTGGGCGGGTCCTGCCCATTCTCCTGCCCTGAATGACCGGCCACAGCACTTGCGGCCCGGGTGGTGGAGGGGCAGCAGGTGAGTCCAGGGATGGGGCTCGGGGGTCCCCAATCCCCGGCTTTGCTGTGCCAGGCCCCTTGGGGTGGCCCTTCGGGGAATGAGATAGGGTTAGGTTTAGCCCCCAGTAGGCCGGCAGGACCGATCCGTCGGCTGTGCGGCCAGCGGAGGGGCGGGCCGAGGTGAGAGCGCTGGCGAGCTGGAGCGTGGGACCAAGCGTTTTGTCGTGGGGTGCTTCGATGGTCGCCGGGGCTTGGAGGGCCCTGCCCGTTGTCCTGCCCTGAATGACCGGCGGCGCCCCTAGCGACCCGGGTGGCGGCAGGGCAGCAGGGTGAGTCCGGCGCCTGGGCTCTGGGTCCCCAATCCCTGGCTTTCCTGCGCCAGTCACCTTGGGTGGGGCCCCTTGGGGGCCTACGTAGGGTTAGGGTTAGCCCCCAGGAGGCCGGCAGGTCCGATCCGCAGGTTGTGCGTCGAGCGCAGGGTCGGTCCAAGGTGAGGGAGCTGGGGAGGGGGAGCGTGGGCCCAAGCGTTTTGGCGTGGGAGGCCTTTGAAGATTGCTGCAGGCTGGGAGGGTCCTGCCCATTCTCCCGCCCTGAATGACCTGCGGAGCCCTTAGCGGCCTGGGTGTCGGCGGGGCGGGACTTTGAGTCCGGCGCTGGGGTTCGGGGGTCCCCAATCCCCGGCTTTGCTGTGCCAGGCCCCTTGGGGGGGCCCTTCGGGGTATGAGATAGGGTTAGGTTTAGCCCCCAGGCGCCGGCAGGACTGATCCATCGGCTGTGCGGCCAGCGGAGGGACGGGCCGAGGTGAGAGCGCTGGCGAGCGGGAGCGTGGGACCAAGCGTTTTGTCGTGGGGTCCTTCGATGGTCGCCGGGGCTTGGAGGGCCCTGCCCGTTCTCCTACCCTGAATGACCGGCGGCGCCCCTAGCGATCCGGGTGGCGGCAGGGCAGCAGGGTGAGTCCGGCGCCTGGGTTCTGTGTACCCAATCCCTGGCTTTCCTGCTACAGTCACCTTGGGAGGGGCCCCTTGGGGGCTGACGTAGGGTTAGGGTTAGCCCCAGGAGGCAGGCAGGCCCGATCCGCAGGTTGTGTGGCAAGCGCAGGGTCAGGCCAAGGTGAGGGAGCTGGGGAGGAGGAGCGTTGGCCCAAGCGTTTTGGCGCAGGGGCCTTCGAATGGTGCCGAGGGCTCATAGGGCCCTGCCTGTTCTCCCGTCTTGAACGACTGGCTGCACTCCTAGCGGCCCGGGTGGCGGCGGGACGGCAGGGTGTGTCTGGCGCTCGGGCTCGGGTTCCCCAATCCCCGGCGTTGTGGCGCCAGGACCCTTGGGAGGGGCCCTCGGGGGACGACCTAGGGTTAGGGTTTGGCCTCAGGAGGCCAGCAGGCTTGATCCGCAGGCTGTGCGGAGAGCGGAGGGGAAGGTCGAGGTGAGGGCGCTGGTGAGCGGGAGCGTGTGCCCAAGCGTTTTGGTGTGGGAGGCCTTTGAAGATTGCTGAATGCTGGGAGGGTCCTGCCCATTCTCCCGCCCTGAATGACCGGCCACAGCACTTGTAGCCCGGGTGGTGGTGGGGCAGCAGGTGAGTCCAGGGATGGGCCTCGGGGGTCCCCAATCCCTGGTGTTGCAGCGCCAGGCCCCTTGGGAGGGACGCTTGCAGGCCCTATCCGCCGGGAGTGCGGCGAGCCGAGGTGAGTGCGCTGGCGAGGTAGAGCGTGGGCCCAAGGGTTTCTGCGCGGGGGACCTTCGAAAGTCGCCGGGGACTTGGAGGGCCCTGCTCGTTCGTTCTCCCTGCCTGAATGACCTGCGGAGCCCGTAGCGGCCCTGGTGGCGGCGGGGAGGGACTTTGAGTCCGGCGCTGGGCCTCGGGAGTCCCCAATCCCCAGCGTTGTGGCGCCAGGCTCCTTGGGAGGGGCCCTTTGGGGGCCGACATAGGGTTAGGGTTAGCCCCCAGGAGGCAGGCAGGCCGTTTCCGCAGGTTGTGTGGCGAGTGCAGGTTCAGGCCGAGGTGAGGGAGCTGGGGAGGGGAAGCGTGGGCCCAAGCGTTTTGGCGCAGGGGCCTTCGAATGTTGCCGGGGGCTCATAGGGCCCTGCCTGTTCTCCCTTCTTGAACGACCGGCTGCGCTCCTAGCGGCCGGGTGGCGGCGGGACGGCAGGGTGAGTCTGGCACTGGGGCTCGGGGTCCCCAATCCCCGGCGTTTTGGCGCCAGGACCCTTGGGAGGGGCCCTCAGGGGCCGGCCTAGGGTTAGGGTTTGGCCTCAGGAGGCCAGCAGGCTTGATCCGCAGGCTGTGCGGAGAGCGGAGGGGCAGGTCGAGGTGAGGGCGCTGGTGAGCGGGAGCGTGTGCCCAAGCGTTTTGGCGTGGGAGGCCTTTGAAGATTGCTGAATGCTGGGAGGGTCCTGCCCATTCTCCCGCCCTGAATGACCGGCCACAGCACTTGCAGCCCGGGTGGTGGTGGGGCAGCAGGTGAGTCCAGGGATGGGCCTCGGGGGTCCCCAATCCCTGGTGTTGCAGCGCCAGGCCCCTTGGGAGGGACGCTTGCAGGCCCTATCCGCCGGGTGTGCGGCGAGCCGAGGTGAGTGCGCTGGCGAGGTAGAGCGTGGGCCCAAGGGTTTCTGCGCGGGGGACCTTCGAAAGTCGCCGGGGACTTGGAGGGCCCTGCTCGTTCGTTCTCCCACCCTGAATGACCTGCGGAGCCCGTAGCGGCCCTGGTGGCAGCGGGGAGGGACTTTGAGTCCGGCGCTGGGCCTCGGGAGTCCCCAATCCCCAGCGTTGTGGCGCCAGGCTCCTTGGGAGGGGCCCCTTGGGGGCCGACATAGGGTTAGGGTTAGCCCCCAGGAGGCAGGCAGGCCGGATCCACAGGTTGTGCGGTGAGCGCAGGGTCGGGCCAAGGTGAGGGAGCTGGGGATGGGGAGCGTGGGCCCAAGCGTTTTGGCGCAGGGGCCTTCGAATGTTGCCGGGGGCTCATAGGGCCCTGCTTGTTCTCCCGTCTTGAACGACCGGCTGCACTCCTAGTGGCCCGGGTGGCGGCGGGACGGTAGGGTGTGTCTGGCGCTCGGGCTCGGGGTCCACAATCTATGGCGTTATGGCGCCAGGACTCTTGGGAGGGGCCCTCTGGGGCCGACCTAGGGTTAGGGTTAGCCGCAGGAGGCCGGCAGGACCGATCCGCCCTTTGTTTGGCGAGCGGAGGGGAAGGCCGAGGTGAGGGCTCTGGCGAGGGGGAGCGTGGGCCCAAGCGTATTGCCTCGGTGGGCCTTCGAATGTCCCTGGAGGCTCGGAGAGCCCTGCGCGTTCTCCCGCCCTGAATGACCAGAGTCGCCCCTAGAGGCCCAGTGGGCGGCCGTGCCGCAGGGAGAGTCCGGCGCGGCGGTTTGGGGGACCCAATCCCAGGCCTTTTGGCACCAGGCCCCTTGGGAGCGGCCCCTCGGGGGACGACCTAGGGATAGGGTTAGGCTTCAGGAGGCCAGCAGGCCTGATCCGCAGGCTGTGCAGAGAGCAGCGGGGCAGGTCGAGGTGAGGGCGCTGGTGAGCGGGAGCGTGTGCCCAAGCGTTTTGGCTCCGGAGGCCTTCGAAGGTTGCCGGGGTCTGGGAGGGCCTTACCTGTTCTCCCGCCCTGAATGACCTGAGGAGCCCGTAGCGGCCCGGGTGGCGGCGGGGCGGGACTTTGAGTCCGGCGCTGGGCCTCTGGGGTCCCCAATCCCCAGCGTTGTGGCGCCAGGCTCCTTGGGAGGGGCCCCTTGGGGGCCCACGTAGGGTTAGGATTAGCCCCCAGGAGGCTGGCAGGCCCGATCCACAGGTTGTGTGGCGAGCGCAGGGTCCGGTCAAGGTGAGGGAGCTGGGGAGGGGGAGCGTGGGCCCAAGCGTTTTGGCGTGGGAGGCCTTTGAAGATTGCTGAGGGCTGGGAGGGTCCTGCCCATTCTCCCGCCCTGAATGACCGGCCACAGCACTTGCAGCCCGGGTGGTGGTGGGGCAGCAGGTGAGTCCAGGGATGGGCCTCGGGTGTCCCCAATCCCTGGTGTTGCAGCGCCAGGCCCCTTGGGAGGGACGCTTGCAGGCCCTATCCGCCGGGTGTGCGGCGAGCCGAGGTGAGTGCGCTGGCGAGCTAGAGCGTGGGCCCAAGCGTTTTGGCGCGGGGGACCTTCGAAAGTCGCCGGGGGCTTGGAGGGCCCTGGCGGTTCTCCCGCCCTGAATGACCTGCGGAGCCCGGAGCGGCCCGGGTGGCGGCGGGGCGGGACTTTGAGTCCAGCGCTGGGCCTCGGGGGTCCCCAATCCCCAGCGTTGCAGCGCCAGGCTGCTTGCGAGGGGCCCCTCAAGGGCAGACCTAGGGTTAGGGTTAGCCCCCAGAAGGCCCACAAGCCCGTTCCGCCAGTTGTGCGGTTAGCCGAGGGGCGGGCCAAGGTAAGGGTGCTGGTTAGCGGGAGCGTAGGCCCAAGCGTTTTGGCGCGGGAGGCCGTCGAAGGTTGCCGGGGTCTGGGAGGGCCCTGCCTGTTCTCCCGCCCTCAATGACCGGCAGTGACCCTAGCGGCACGGTTGGCGGCGGGGCGGGAAGGTGAGTCCGGCGCTGGGGCTCGGGGGTCCCCAATCCCTGGCTTTGCTGTGCCAGGCCCCTTGGGGGGGCCCTTCGGGGAACGAGATAGGGTTAGGTTTAGCCCCCAGGAGGCCGGCAGGACCGATCCGTCGGCTGTGCGGCCAGCGGAGGGGCGGGCCGAGGTGAGAGCGCTGGCGAGCTGGAGCGTGGGACCAAGCGTTTTGTCGTGGGGTCCTTCGAAGCTCGCCGGGGCTTGGAGGGCCCTGCCCGTTGTCCTGCCCTGAATGACCGGCGGCGCCCCTAGCGACCCGGGTGGCGGCAGGGAAGCAGGGTGAGTCCGGCGCCTGGGCTCTGTGTCCCCAATCCTTGGCTTTCCTGCGGCAGTCACCTTGGGAGGGGCCCCTTGGGGGCCGACATAGGGTTAGGGTTAGCCCCAGGAGGCAGGCAGGCCGGATCCGCAGGTTGTGCGGCGAGTGCAGGTTCAGGCCGAGGTGAGGGAGCTGGGGAGGGGGAGCGTGGGCCCAAGCGTTTTGGCGTGGGAGGCCTTTGAAGATTGCTGAGGGCTGTGAGGGTCCTGCCCATTCTCCCGCCCTGAATGACCGGCCACAGCACTTGCGGCCCGGGTGGTGGAGGGGCAGCAGGTGAGTCCAGGGATGGAGCTCGGGGGTCCCCAATCCCTGGTGTTGCAGCGCCAGGCCCCTTGGGAGGGACGCTTGCAGGCCGTATCCGCCGGGTGTGCCGCGAGCCGAGGTGAGTGCGCTGGCGAGCTAGAGCGTGGGCCCAAGCGTTTTGGCGCGGGGGACCTTCGAAAGTCGCCGGGGGCTTGGAGGGCCCTGGCGGTTCTCCCTCCCTGAATGACCTGCGGAGCCCGGAGCGGCCCGGGGGGCAGCGGGGCAGGACTTTGAGTCCGGCTCTGGGTCTTGGCGGTCACCAATCCCCAGCGTTGCTGCGCCAGGCTCCTTGGGAGGGGCCCCTTGGGGGCCGAGGTAGGGTTAGGTTTAGCCCCCAGGAGGGCGGCAGGCCCGATCCGCAGGTTGTGTGGTGAGCGCAGGGTCGGGCCAAGGTGAGGGAGCTGGGGAGGGGGAGCGTGGGCCCAAGCGTTTTGGCGCAGGGGGCCTTCGAATGTTGCCAGGGTCTGGGAGGGCCCTGCCTGTTCTCCCGCCCTCAATGACCGGCAGTGACCCTAGCGGCACGGTTGGCGGCGGGGCGGGAAGGTGAGTCCGGCGCTGGGGCTCCGGGGTCCCCAATCCCCGGCTTTGCTGTGCCAGGCCCCTTGGGGCGGCCCTTGGGGGAACGAGATAGTGTTAGGTTTAGCACCCAGGAGGCCGGCAGGTCCGATCCGTCGGCTGTGCGGCCCGCGGAGAGGCGGGCCGAGGTGAGAGCGCTGGCGAACGGGAGCGTGAGACCAAGCGTTTTGTCGTGGGGTCCTTCGATGGTCGCCGGGGCTTGGAGGGCCCTGCCTGTTGTCCTGCCCTGAATGACCGGCGGCGCCCTAGCGACCCGGGTGGCAGCAGGGCAGCACGGTGAGACCAGCGCCTGGGCTCTGTGTCCCCAATCCGTGGCTTTCCTGCGCCAGTCAACTTGGGAGGGGCCCCTTGGGGGCCGACATAGGGTTAGGGTTAGACCCCAGGAGGCCGGCAGGCCCGATCCGCAGTTTGTGAGGCGAGCACAGGGTCGGGCCAAGGTGAGGGAGCTGGGGTGGGGGAGCGTGGGCCCAAGCGTTTTGGCGTGGGAGGCCTTTGAAGATTGCTGAGGGCTGGGAGGGTCCTGCCCATTCTCCCACCCTGAATGACTGGCCACAGCACTTGCGGCCCGTGTGGTGGAGGGGCAGCAGGTGAGTCCAGGGATGGGGCTCGGGGGTCACCAATCCCTGGTGTTGCGGCGCCAGGCCTCTTGGGAGGGACGCTTGCAGGCCCTATCCGCTGGGTGTGCGGCGAGCCGAGGTGAGTGCGCTGGCGAGCTAGAGCGTGGGCCCAAGCGTTTTGGCGCGGGGGACCTTCGAAAGTTGCCGGGGACTTGGAGGGCCCTGCCCGTTCGTTCTCTCGCCCTGAATGACCTGTGGAGCCCGTAGCGGCCCGTTTTTGGCGGGGCGGGACTTTGAGACCGGCGCTGGGGCTCGGGGGTCCCCAATCCCCAGCGTTGTGGCGCCAGGCTCCTTGGGAGGGGCCCCTTGGGGGCCGACAGAGGGTTAGGTTTAGCCCCCAGGAGGCCGGCAGGCCCGATCCACAGGTTGTGCGGGGAGCGCAGGGTCGGGCCAAGGTGAGGGAGCTGGGGAGGGGGAGCGTGGGCCCAAGCGTTTTGGCGCAGGGGGCCTTCGAATGTTGCCGGGGGCTCATAGGGCCCTGCCTGTTCTCCCGTCTTGAACGACCGGCTGCGCTCCTAGCGGCACGGGTGGCGGCGGGTCGGCAGGGTGAGTCTGGCGCTGGGGCTCGGGGTCCCCAATCCCCGGCGCTGTGGCGCCAGGACCCTTGTGAGGGGCCCTCGGGGGCAGACCTAGGGTTAGGGTTAGCCCCAGGAGGCCGGCAGGCCCAATCCCCCCGTTGTTTGGCGAGCGAAGGGGAAGGCCGAGGTGAGGGCGCTGGCGAGGGGGAGCGTGGGCCCAAGCGGTTTGCCTCGGGGGGCCTTCAATGTCGCTGGAGGCTCTAAGAGCCCTGTGCGTTCTCCCGCCCTGAATGACCGGAATCGCCCCTAGGGGCCCAGTGGGCGGCGGTGCCGCAGGGAGAGTCCTGCGCGGCGGTTCGGGGGACCCAATCCCCGGCCTTTTGGCACCAGGCCCCTTGGGAGCGGCCCCTCGGGGGACGACCTAGGGATAGGGTTAGGCTTCAGGAGGCCAGCAGGCCTGATCCGCAGGCTGTGCAGAGAGCAGCGGGGCAGGTCGAGGTGAGGGCGCTGGTGAGCGGGAGCGTGTGCCCAAGCGTTTTGGCTCCGGAGGCCTTCGAAGGTTGCCGGGGTCTGGGAGGGCCTTACCTGTTCTCCCGCCCTGAATGACCTGCGGAGCCCGTAGCGGCCCGGGTGGCGGCGGGGCGGGACATTGAGTCCGGCGCTGGGCCTCTGGGGTCCCCAATCCCCAGCGTTGTGGCGCCAGGCTCCTTGGGAGGGGCCCCTTGGGGGCCCACGTAGGGTTAGGATTAGCCCCCAGGAGGCCGGCAGGCCCGATCCACAGGTTGTGTGGCGAGCGCAGGGTCCGGTCAAGGTGAGGGAGCTGGGGAGGGGGAGCGTGGGCCCAAGCGTTTTGGGGTGGGAGGCCTTTGAAGATTCCTGATGGCTGAGAGGGTCCTGCCCATTCTCCCGCCCTGAATGACCTGCCACAGCACTTGCAGCCTGGGTGGTGGTGGGGGAGCAGGTGAGTCCAGGGATGGGCCTCGGGTGTCCCCAATCCCTGGTGTTGCAGCGCCAGGCCCCTTGGGAGGGACGCTTGCAGGCCCTATCCGCCGGGTGTGCGGCGAGCCGAGGTGAGTGCGCTGGCGAGCTAGAGCGTGAGCCCAAGCGTTTTGGCGCGGGGGACCTTCGAAAGTCGCCGGGGGCTTGGAGGGCCCTGGTGGTTCTCCCGCCCTGAATGACCTGCGGAGCCCGGAGCGGCCCGGGTGGCGGCGGGGCGGGACTTTGAGTCCAGCGCTGGGCCTCGGGGGTCCCCAATCCCCAGCGTTGCGGCGCCAGGCTGCTTGCGAGGGGCCCCTCAAGGGCAGACCTAGGGTTAGGGTTAGCCCCCAGAAGGCCCGCAAGCCCGATCCGCCAGTTGTGCGCTTAGCCGAGGGGCGGGCCAAGGTAAGGGTGCTGGTTAGCGGGAGCGTAGGCCCAAGTGTTTTGGCGCGGGAGGCCTTCGAAGGTTGCCCGGGTCTGGGAGGGCCCTGCCTGTTCTCCCGCCCTCAATGACCGGCAGTGACCCTAGCGGCACGGTTGGCGGCGTGGCGGGAAGGTGAGTCCGGCGCTGGGGCTCGGGGGTCCCCAATCCCCGGCTTTGCTATGCCAGGCCCCTTAGGGGGGCCCTTCGGGGAACGAGATAGGGTTAGGTTTAGCCCCCAGGAGGCCGGCAGGACTGATCCGTCGGCTGTGCGGCTAGCGGAGGGGCGGGCCGAGGTGAGAGCGGTGGCGAGCGGGAGCGTGGGACCAAGCGTTTTGCCGTGGGGTCCTTCGAAGCTCGCCGGGGCTTGGAGGGCCCTGCCCGTTGTCCTGCCCTGAATGACCGGAGTCGCCCCTAGGGGCCCAGTGGGCGGCGGTGCCGCAGGGAGAGTCCGGCGCGGCGGTTCGGGGGACTCAATCCCCGGCCTTTTGGCACCAGGCCCCTTGGGAGCGGCCCCTGGGGGGCCGACCTAGGGATAGGGTTAGGCCTCAGGAGGCCGGCAGGCCTGATCCGCAGGCTGTGCAGAGAACTGAGGGGCAGGTCGAGGTGAGGGCGCTGGTGAGCGGGAGCGTGTGCCCAAGCGTTTTGGCGTGGGAGGCCTTTGGAGATTGCTGAATGCTGGGAGGGTCCTGCCCATTCTCCCGCTCTGAATGACTGGCCAAAGCACTTGCAGCCCGGGTGGTGTTGGGCAGCCGGTGAGTCCAGGGATGGGCCTCGGAGGTCCCCAATCCCTGGTGTTGCAGGGCCAGGCCCCTTGGGAGGGAGGCTTGTAGGTCCTATCCGCCGGGTGTGCGGCGAGCCGAGGTGAGTGCGCCGGCGAGCTAGAGCGTGGGCCCAAGGGTTTTTTTCGCGGGGGACTTTCGAAAGTCGCCGGGGACTTGGAGGGCCCTGCCCGTTCGTTCTCCCGCCCTGAATGTCCTGCGGAGCCCGGAGCGGCCCCGGTGGCAGCGGGGCGGGACGTTGAGTCCGGCGCTGGGCCTTGGGGGTTCCCAATCCCCAGCATTGCTGCGCCATGCTCCTTGGGAGGGGCCCCTTGTGGGCCGACCTAGGGTTAGGGTTAGCCCCCAGGAGGGCGGCAGGCCTGATCCGCAGGTTGTGCGGTGAGCTTAGGGTCGGTCCAAGGTGAGGGAGCTGGGGAGGGGGAGCGTGCGCCCAAGCATTTTGGCACAGGGGGAATTCGAATGTTGCCAGGGTCTGGGAGGGCCCTGCCTGTTCTCCCGCCCTCAATAACCGGCAGTGACCCTAGCGGCATGGTTGGTGGCGGGGCGGGAAGGTGAGTCCGGTACTGGGGCTCGGGGGTCCCCAATCCCCGGCTTTGCTGTGCCAGGCCCCTTTGGGGGGGCCCTTCGGGGAACGAGATAGGGTTAGGTTTAGCCCCCAGGAGGCCGGCAGGACCGATCCGTCGGCTGTGCGGCCAGCGGAGGGGCGGGCCGAGGTGAGAGCGCTGTGGAGCTAGAGCGTGGGCCCAAGCGTTTTGGCGCGGGGGACGTTCGAAAGTCGCCGGGGGCTTGGAGGGCCCTGGTGGTTCTCCCGCCCTGAATGACCTGCGGAGCCCGGAGTGGCCAGGGTGGCAGCGGGGCGGGACTTTGAGTCTGGCGCTGGGCCTCGGGGGTCCCCAATCCCCAGCGTTGCGGCGCCAGGCTCCTTGGGAGGGGCCCCTGGCGGGCCCAGGTAGGGTTAGGGTTAGCCACCAGGAGGCCGGCAGGCCCGATCCGCAGGTTGTGAGGCGAGCACAGGGTCGGGTCAAGGTGAGGGAGCTGGGGAGGGGGAGCGTGGGCCCAAGCGTTTTGTCGTGGGAGGCCTTTGAAGATTGCTGAGGGCTGGGAGGGTCCTGCCCATTCTCCCGCCCTGAATGACCGGCCATAGATCTTGCGGCCCGGGTGGTGGAGGGGCAGCAGGTGAGTCCAGGAATGGGGCTCGGGGGTCCCCAATACCTAGTGTTTCGGCGCCAGGCCCCATGGGAGGGAGGCTTGTAGGTCCTATCCGCCGGTTGTGCGGCGAGCCGAGGTGAGTGCGGCTGCGAGCTAGAGCGTGGGCCCAAGCGTTTTGGCGCGGGGGACCTTCAAAGTCGCCCGGGGCTTGGAGGGCCCTGGTGGTTCTCCCGCCCTGAATGACCTGCGGAGCCCGGAGCGTCCAGGGTGGCAGCGGGGCGGGACTTTGAGTCCGGCGCTGGGCCTCGGGGGTCCCCAATCCCCAGCGTTGCGGCGCCAGGCTCCTTGGGAGGGGCCCCTTGGGGGCCTAGGTAGGGTTAGGGTTAGCCCCCAGGAGGCCGGCATGCCCAGTCCGCAGGTTGTGAGGCGAGCACAGGGTCGGGCTAAGGTGAGGGAGCTGGGGAGGGGGAGCGTGGGCCCAAGCGTTTTGGCGCGGGGGACCTTCAAAGTCGCGGGGGGCTTGGAGGGCCCTGGCGGTTCTCCCGCCCTGAATGACCTGCGGAGCCCGGAGCGGCCCGGGTGGCGGCGGGGCGGGACTTTGAGTCCGGCGCTGGGGCTCGGGGGTCCCCAATCCCCGGCTTTGCTGTGCCAGGCCCCTTTGGGGGGCCCTTCGGTGAACGAGATAGGGTTAGGTTTAGCCCCCAGGAGGCCGGCAGGACCGATCCGTCGGCTGTGCGGCCAGCGGAGGGGCGGGCCGAGGTGAGAGCGCTGGCGAGCGGGAGCGTGGGACCAAGCGTTTTGTCGTGGGGTCCTTCGATGGTCGCCGGGTCTTGGAGGGCCCTGCCCGTTCTCCTGCCCTGAATGACCAGCGGCGCCCCTAGCAACCCGGGTGGCGGCAGGGCAGCAGGGTGAGTCCGGCGCCTGGGTTCTGTGTCCCCAATCCCTGGCTTTCCTGCGCCAGTCACCTTGGGAGGGGCCCTGGGGTCCGACCTAGGTTTAGGGTTAGCCCCAGGTGGCCGGGAGGCCCGATTCGCCCATTGTTTGGAGAGCGGAGGGGAAGGCCAAGGTGAGGGCGCTGGCGAGGGGGAGCGTGGGCCCAAGCGTTTTGCCTCGGGGGGCCTTCGAATGTCGCTGGAGGCTCGGAGAGCCCTGTGCGTTCTCCCGCCCTGAATGACCGGAGTCGCCCCTAGGGGCCCAGTTGGCGGCGGTCCCGCAGGAAGAGTCCGGCGCGGCGGTTCGGGGGACCCAATCCCAGGCCTTTTGGCACCATTCCCCTTGGGAGCGGCCCCTTGGGGGCCGACCTAGGGATAGGGTTAGGCCTCAGGAGGCCGGCAGGCCTGATCCGCAGGCTGTGCGGAGAGCGGAGGGGCAGGTCGAGGTGAGGGCGCTGGTGAGCGGGAGCGTGTGCCCAAGCGTTTTGGCGCGGGAGGCCTTCGAAGGTTGCCGGGGTCTGGCAGGGCCCTGCCTGTTCTCCCGCCCTCAATGACCGGCAGTGACCCTAGCGGCACGGTTGGCGGCGGGGCGGGAAGGTGAGTCCGGCGCTGGGGCTCGGGGGTCCCCAATCCCCGGCTTTGCTGTGCCAGGCCCCTTGGGGGGGCCCCTCGGGGAACGAGATAGGGTTAGGTTTAGCCCCCAGGAGGCCGGCAGGACCGATCCGTCGGCTGTGCGGCCAGCGGAGGGGCGGGCCGAGGTGAGAGCGCTGGCGAACGGGAGCGTGGGACCAAGCGTTTTGTCGTGGGGTCCTTCGATGGTCGCCGGGGCTTGGAGGGCCCTGCCCGTTCTCCTGCCCTGAATGACCGGCGGTGCCCCTAGCGACCCGGGTGGCGGCAGGGCAGCAGGGTGAGTCAGGCGCCTGGGTTCTGTGTCCCCAATCCCTGGCTTTCCTGCGCCAGTCACCTTGGGAGGGGCCCCTCGGGGGCCGACGTAGCGTTAGGGTTAGCCCCCAGGAGGCCGGCAGGCCCGATCCGCAGGTTGTGCAGCGAGTGCAGGGTCGGGCGGAGGTGAGGGAGCTGTGGAGGAGGAGCATGGGCCCAAGCGTTTTGGCGTGGGAGGCCTTTGAAGATTGCTGAGGGCTGGGAGGGTCCTGCCCATTCTCCCGCCCTGAATGACCGGCCACAGCACTTGCGGCCCGGGTGGTGGAGGGGCAGCAGGTGAGTCCAGGGATGGGGCTCGGGGGTCCCCAATCCCTGGTGTTGCAGCGCCAGGCCCCTTGGGAGGGACGCTTGCAGGCCCTATCCGCCGGGTGTGCGGCGAGCCGAGGTGAGTGCGCTGGCGAGCTAGAGCGTGGGCCCAAGCGTTTTGGCGCGGGGGACCTTCGAAAGTCGCCGGGGGCTTGGAGGGGCCTGGCGGTTCTCCCTCCCTGAATATCCTGCGGAGCCCGGAGCGGCCCGTTTGGCGGCGGGGCGGGACTTTGAGTCCGGCGCTGGGCCTCGGGGGTCCCCAATCCCCAGCGTTGCAGCGCCAGGCTGCTTGGGAGGGGCCCCTCAAGGGCCTACCTAGGGTTAGGGTTAGCCCTCAGAAGGCCGGCAAGCCCAATCCGCCAGCTGTGTGGTGAGCCGAGGGGCGGGCCAAGGTAAGGGCGCTGCTTAGTGGGAGCATAGGCCCAAGCGATTTGGCGCCGGAGGCCTTTGGAGGTTGCTGGGGTCTGGGAGGGCCCTGCCTGTTCTCCCGCCCTCAATGACCAGCAGTGAACCTAGCGGCACGTTTGCTGGCGGGGCTGGAAGGTGAGTCCGGCGCTGGGGCTCGGGGGTCCCCAATCCCCAGCGTTGCGGCGCCAGGCTCCTTGGGAGGGGCCCCTTGGGGGCCGACCTAGGGTTAGGGTTAGCCCCCAGGAGGGCGGCAGGCCCGATCCGCAGGTTGTGCGGTGAGCACAGGGTCGGTCCAAGGTGAGGGAGCTGGGGAGGGGGAGCGTGGGCCCAAGCATTTTGGCGCAGGGGGAATTCGAATGTTGCCAGGGTCTGGGAGGGCCCTGCCTGTTCTCCCGCCCTCAATAACCGGCAATGACCCTAGGGGCACGGTTGGTGGCGGGGCGGGAAGGTGAGTCCGGTGCTGGGGCTCGGGGGTCCCCAATCCCCGGCTTTGCTGTGCCAGGCCCCTTTGGGGGGGCCCTTCGGGGAACGAGATAGGGTTAGGTTTAGCCCCCAGGAGGCCGGCAGGACCGATCCGTCGGCTGTGCGGCCAGCGGAGGGGCGGGCCGAGGTGAGAGCGCTGTGGAGCTAGAGCGTGGGCCCAAGCGTTTTGGCGCGGGGGACGTTCGAAAGTCGCCGGGGGCTTGGAGGGCCCTGGTGGTTCTCCCGCCCTGAATGACCTGCGGAGCCCGGAGTGGCCAGGGTGGCAGCGGGGCGGGACTTTGAGTCTGGCGCTGGGCCTCGGGGGTCCCCAATCCCCAGCGTTGCGGCGCCAGGCTCCTTGGGAGGGGCCCCTGGGGGGCCCAGGTAGGGTTAGGGTTAGCCCCCAGGAGGCCGGCAGGCCCGATCCGCAGGTTGTGAGGCGAGCACAGGGTCGGGTCAAGGTGAGGGAGCTGGGGAGGGGGAGCGTGGGCCCAAGCGTTTTGTCGTGGGAGGCCTTTGAAGATTGCTGAGGGCTGGGAGGGTCCTGCCCATTCTCCCGCCCTGAATGACCGGCCATAGATCTTGCGGCCCGGGTGGTGGAGGGGCAGCAGGTGAGTCCAGGAATGGGGCTCGGGGGTCCCCAATACCTAGTGTTTCGGCGCCAGGCCCCATGGGAGGGAGGCTTGTAGGTCCTATCCGCCGGTTGTGCGGCGAGCCGAGGTGAGTGCGGCTGCGAGCTAGAGCGTGGGCCCAAGCGTTTTGGCGCGGGGGACCTTCAAAGTCGCCCGGGGCTTGGAGGGCCCTGGTGGTTCTCCCGCCCTGAATGACCTGCGGAGCCCGGAGCGGCGAGGGTGGCAGCGGGGCGGGACTTTGAGTCCGGCGCTGGGCCTCGGGGGTCCCCAATCCCCAGCGTTGCGGCGCCAGGCTCCTTGGGAGGGGCCCCTTGGGGGCCGAGGTAGGGTTAGGGTTAGCCCCCAGGAGGCCGGCAGGCCCAGTCCGCAGGTTGTGAGGCGAGCACAGGGTCAGGCCAAGGTGAGGGAGCTGGGGAGGGGGAGCGTGGGCCCAAGCGTTTTGGCGCGGGGGACCTTCAAAGTCGCGGGGGGCTTGGAGGGCCCTGGCGGTTCTCCCGCCCTGAATGACCTGCGGAGCCCGGAGCGGCCCGGGTGGCGGCGGGGCGGGACTTTGAGTCCGGCGCTGGGGCTCGGGGGTCCCCAATCCCCGGCTTTGCTGTGCCAGGCCCCTTTGGGGGGCCCTTCGGTGAACGAGATAGGGTTAGGTTTAGCCCCCAGGAGGCCGGCAGGACCGATCCGTCGGCTGTGCGGCCAGCGGAGGGGCAGGCCGAGGTGAGAGCGCTGGCGAGCGGGAGCGTGGGACCAAGCGTTTTGTCGTGGGGTCCTTCGATGGTCGCCGGGTCTTGGAGGGCCCTGCCCGTTCTCCTGCCCTGAATGACCAGCGGCGCCCCTAGCAACCCCCGTGGCGGCAGGGCAGGAGGGTGAGTCCGGCGCCTGGGTTCTGTGTCCCCAATCCCTGGCTTTCCTGCGCCAGTCACCTTGGGAGGGGCCCTGGGGTCCGACCTAGGTTTAGGGTTAGCCCCAGGTGGCCGGCAGGCCCGATTCGCCCATTGTTTGGCGAGCGGAGGGGAAGGCCAAGGTGAGGGCGCTGGCGAGGGGGAGCGTGGGCCCAAGCGTTTTGCCTCGGGGGGCCTTCGAATGTCGCTGGAGGCTCGGAGAGCCCTGTGCGTTCTCCCGCCCTGAATGACCGGAGTCGCCCCTAGGGGCCCAGTTGGCGGCGGTCCCGCAGGAAGAGTCCGGCGCGGCGGTTCGGGGGACCCAATCCCAGGCCTTTTGGCACCATTCCCCTTGGGAGCGGCCCCTTGGGGGCCGACCTAGGGATAGGGTTAGGCCTCAGGAGGCCGGCAGGCCTGATCCGCAGGCTGTGCGGAGAGCGGAGGGGCAGGTCGAGGTGAGGGCGCTGGTGAGCGGGAGCGTGTGCCCAAGCGTTTTGGCGCGGGAGGCCTTCGAAGGTTGCCGGGGTCTGGCAGGGCCCTGCCTGTTCTCCCGCCCTCAATGACCGGCAGTGACCCTAGCGGCACGGTTGGCGGCGGGGCGGGAAGGTGAGTCCGGCGCTGGGGCTCGGGGGTCCCCAATCCCCGGCTTTGCTGTGCCAGGCCCCTTGGGGGGGCCCTTCGGGGAACGAGATAGGGTTAGGTTTAGACCCCAGGAGGCCGGCAGGACCGATCCGTCGGCTGTGCTTCCAGCGGAGGGGCGGGCCGAGGTGAGAGCGCTGGCGAACGGGAGCGTGGGACCAAGCGTTTTGTCGTGGGGTCCTTCGATGTTCGCCGGGGCTTGGAGGGCCCTGCCCGTTCTCCTGCCCTGAATGACCGGCGGCGCCCCTAGCGACCCGGGTGGCGGCGGGACAGCAGGGTGAGTCCGGCGACTGGGCTCTGTGTCCCCAATCCCTGACTTTCCTGCGCCAGTCACCTTGGGAGGGGCCCCTTGGGGGCCAACGTAGGGTTAGGGTTAGCCCCCAGGAGGCCGGCAGGCCCGATCCGCAGGTTGTGCGAGGAGCACAGGTTCAGGCCGAGGTGAGGGAGCTGGGGAGGGGGAGCGTGGGCCCAAGCGTTTTGGCGTGGGAAGCCTTTGAAGATTGCTGAGGGCTGGGAGGGTCCTGCCCATTCTCCCGCCCTGAATGACCGGCCACAGCACTTGCGCCCGGGTGGTGGAGGGGCAGCAGGTGAGTCCAGGGATGGGGCTCGGGGGTCCCCAATCCCTGGTGTTGCGGCGCCAGGCCCCTTGGGAGGGAGGCTTGTACTTCCTATCCGCCTGTTGTGTGGCGAGCCGAGGTGAGTGCGCCGGCGAGCTAGAGCGTGGGCCCAAGGGTTTTTGCGCGGGGGACCTTCGAAAGTCGCCGGGGACTTGGAGGGCCCTGCCCGTTCGTTCTCCCGCCCTGAATGACCGGCAGTGACCCTACTGGCACGGTTGGCGGCGGGGCGTGAAGGTGAGTCCGGCGCTGGGGCTCGGGGGTCCCCAATCCCCGGCTTTGCTGTGCCAGGCCCCTTGGGGGGCCCTTCGGGGAACGAGATAGGGTTAGGTTTAACCCCCAGGAGGCCGGCAGGACCGATCCGTTGGCTGTGCGGCCAGCGGAGGGGCGGGCCGAGGTGAGAGCGCTGGCGAGCGGGAGCGTGGGACCAAGCGTTTTGTCGTGGGGTCCTTCGATGTTCCCGGGGCTTGGAGGGCCCTGCCCGTTCTCCTGCCCTGAATGACCGGCGGCGCCCTAGCGACCCGGGTGGCGACAGGGCAGCAGGGTGAGTCCGGCGCCTGGGTTCTGTGTCCCCTATCCCTGGCTTTCCTGCGCCAGTCACCTTGGGAGGGGCCCCTTGGGGGCCGAGGTAGTGTTAGGGTTAGCCCCAGGAGGCCGGCATCCCCGATCCGCAGGTTGTGCGGTGAGCGCAGAGTCGGGCGGAGGTGAGGGAGCTGGGGAGGGGAGCGTGGCCCAAGCGTTTTGGCGTGGGAGGCCTTTGAAGATTGCTGAGGGCTGGGAGGGTCCTACCCATTCTCCCGCCCTGAATGACCGGCCACAGCACTTGCGGCCGGGGTGGTGGAGGGGCAGCAGGTGAGTCCAGGGATGGGGCTTGGGGGTCACCAATCCCTGGTGTTGCGGCGCCATGCCCCTTGGGAGGGAGGCTTGTAGGTCCTATCTGCCGGTTGAGCGGCGAGCCGAGGTGCGTCCGCCGGCGAGTTAGAGCGTGGGCCCAAGCGTTTTGGCGCGGTGGACCTTCAAAGTCGCCGGGGGCTTGGAGGGCCCTGGTGGTTCTCCCGCCCTGAATGACCTGCGGAGCCCGGAGCGGCCAGGGTGGCAGCGGGGCGGGACTTTGAGTCTGGCGCTGGGCCTCGGGGGTCCCCAATCCCCAGCGTTGCGGCGCCAGGCTCCTTGGGAGGGGCCCCTTGGGGGCCCAGGAAGGGTTAGGGTTAGCCCCCAGGAGGCCGGCAGGCCCGATCCGCAGGTTGTGAGGCGAGCACAGGGTCGGGTCAAGGTGAGGGAGCTGGGGAGGGGGAGCGTGGGCCCAAGCGTTTTGTCGTGGGAGGCCTTTGAAGATTGCTGAGGGCTGGGAGGGTCCTACCCATTCTCCCGCCCTGAATGACCGGCCACAGCACTTGCGGCCGGGGTGGTGGAGGGGCAGCAGGTGAGTCCAGGGATGGGGCTCGGGGGTCCCCAATACCTGGTGTTTCGGCGCCAGGCCCCATGGGAGGGAGGCTTGTAGGTCCTATCCGCCGGTTGTGCGGCGAGCCGAGGTGAGTGCGGCGGCGAGCTAGAGCGTGGGCCCAAGCGTTTTGGCGCGGGGGACCTTCAAAGTCGCCCAGGGCTTGGAGGGCCCTGGTGGTTCTCCCGCCCTGAATGACCTGCGGAGCCCGGAGCGGCCAGGGTGGCAGCGGGGCGGGATTTTGAGTCCGGCGCTGGGCCTCGGGGGTCCCCAATCCCCAGCGTTGCAGCGCCAGGCTGCTTGGGAGGGGCCCCTCAAGGGCCTACCTAGGGTTAGGGTTAGCCCCCAGGAGGCCAGCAGGCACGATCCGCAGGTTGTGCTGTGAGCGCAGGGTCGGGCCAAGGTGAGGGAGCTGGGGAGGGGGAGCGTGGGCCCAAGCGTTTTGTCGTGGGAGGCCTTTGAAGATTGCTGAGGGCTGGGAGGGTCCTGCCCATTCTCCCGCCCTGAATGACCGGCCATAGATCTTGCGGCCCGGGTGGTGGAGGGGCAGCAGGTGAGTCCAGGAATGGGGCTCGGGGGTCCCCAATACCTGGTGTTTCGGCGCCAGGCCCCATGGGAGGGAGGCTTGTAGGTCCTATCCGCCGGTTGTGCGGCGAGCCGAGGTGAGTGCGGCGGCGAGCTAGAGCGTGGGCCCAAGCGTTTTGGCGCGGGGGACCTTCAAAGTCGCCCGGGGCTTGGAGGGCCCTGGTGGTTCTCCCGCCCTGAATGACCTGCGGAGTCCGGAGCGGCCAGGGTGGCAGCGGGGCGGGACTTTGAGTCCGGCGCTGGGCCTCGGGGGTCCCCAATCCCCAGCGTTGCGGCGCCAGGCTCCTTGGGAGGGGCCCCTTGGGGGCCGAGGTAGGGTTAGGGTTAGCCCCCAGGAGGCCGGCAGGCCCAGTCCGCAGGTTGTGAGGCGATCACAGGGTCGGGCCAAGGTGAGGGAGCTGGGGAGGGGGAGCGTGGGCCCAAGCGTTTTGGCGCGGGGGACCTTCAAAGTCGCGGGGGGCTTGGAGGGCCCTGGCGGTTCTCCCGCCCTGAATGACCTGCGGAGCCCGGAGCGGCCCGGGTGGCGGCGGGGCGGGACTTTGAGTCCGGCGCTGGGGCTCGGGGGTCCCCAATCCCCGGCTTTGCTGTGCCAGGCCCCTTTGGGGGGCCCTTCGGTGAACGAGATAGGGTTAGGTTTAGCCCCCAGGAGGCCGGCAGGACCGATCCGTCGGCTGTGCGGCCAGCGGAGGGGCGGGCCGAGGTGAGAGCGCTGGCGAGCGGGAGCGTGGGACCAAGCGTTTTGTCGTGGGGTCCTTCGATGGTCGCCGGGTCTTGGAGGGCCCTGCCCGTTCTCCTGCCCTGAATGACCAGCGGCGCCCCTAGCAACCCGGGTGGCGGCAGGGCAGCAGGGTGAGTCCGGCGCCTGGGTTCTGTGTCCCCAATCCCTGGCTTTCCTGCGCCAGTCACCTTGGGAGGGGCCCTGGGGTCCGACCTAGGTTTAGGGTTAGCCCCAGGTGGCCGGCAGGCCCGATTCGCCCATTGTTTGGCGAGCGGAGGGGAAGGCCAAGGTGAGGGCGCTGGCGAGGGGGAGCGTGGGCCCAAGCGTTTTGCCTCGGGGGGCCTTCGAATGTCGCTGGAGGCTCGGAGAGCCCTGTGCGTTCTCCCGCCCTGAATGACCGGAGTCGCCCCTAGGGGCCCAGTTGGCGGCGGTCCCGCAGGAAGAGTCCGGCGCGGCGGTTCGGGGGACCCAATCCCAGGCCTTTTGGCACCATTCCCCTTGGGAGCGGCCCCTTGGGGGCCGACCTAGGGATAGGGTTAGGCCTCAGGAGGCCGGCAGGCCTGATCCGCAGGCTGTGCGGTGAGCACAGGGTCGGTCCAAGGTGAGGGCGCTGGTGAGCGGGAGCGTGTGCCCAAGCGTTTTGGCGCGGGAGGCCTTCGAAGGTTGCCGGGGTCTGGCAGGGCCCTGCCTGTTCTCCCGCCCTCAATGACCGGCAGTGACCCTAGCGGCACGGTTGGCGGCGGGGCGGGAAGGTGAGTCCGGCGCTGGGGCTCGGGGGTCCCCAATCCCCGGCTTTGCTGTGCCAGGCCCCTTTGGGGGGGCCCTTCGGGGAACGAGATAGGGTTAGGTTTAGACCCCAGGAGGCCGGCAGGACCGATCCGTCGGCTGTGCGGCCAGCGGAGGGGCGGGCCGAGGTGAGAGCGCTGGCGAGCTGGAGCGTGGGACCAAGCGTTTTGTCGTGGGGTCCTTCGATGTTCGCCGGGGCTTGGAGGGCCCTGCCCGTTGTCCTGCCCTGAATGACCGGCGGCGCCCCTAGCGACCCGGGTGGCGGCAGGGAAGCAGGGTGAGTCCGGCGACTGGGCTCTGTGTCCCCAATCCCTGACTTTCCTGCGCCAGTCACCTTGGGAGGGGCCCCTTGGGGGCCAACGTAGGGTTAGGGTTAGCCCCCAGGAGGCCGGCAGGCCCGATCCGCAGGTTGTGCGAGGAGCACAGGTTCAGGCCGAGGTGAGGGAGCTGGGGAGGGGGAGCGTGGGCCCAAGCGTTTTGGCGTGGGAGGCCTTTGAAGATTGCTGAGGGCTGTGAGGGTCCTGCCCATTCTCCCGCCCTGAATGACCGGCCACAGCACTTGCAGCCCGGGAGGTGGAGGGGCAGCAGGTGAGTCCAGGGATGGGGCTCGGGGGTCACCAATCCCTGGTCTTGCGGCGCCAGGCCTCTTGGGAGGGACGCTTGCAGGCCCTATCCGCTGGGTGTGCGGCGAGCCGAGGTGAGTGCGCTGGCGAGCTAGAGCGTGGGCCCAAGCGTTTTGGTGCGGGGGACCTTCGAAAGTTGCCGGGGACTTGGAGGGCCCTGCCCGTTCGTTCTCTCGCCCTGAATGACCTGCGGAGCCCGTAGCGGCCCGTTTTTCGGCGGGGCGGGACTTTGAGACCGGCGCTGGGGCTCGGGGGTCCCCAATCCCCAGCGTTGTGGCGCCAGGCTCCTTGGGAGGGGCCCCTTGGGGGCCGACGTAGGGTTATGGTTAGCCCCCAGGAGGCCGGCAGGCCCGATCCACAGGTTGTGTGGCGAGCGCAGGGTCGGGCCAAGGTGAGGGAGCTGGGGAGGGGGAGCGTGGGCCCAAGCGTTTTGGCGCAGGGGGCCTTCGAATGTTGCCGGGGGCTCATAGGGCCCTGCCTGTTCTCCCGTCTTGAAGGACCGGCTGCGCTCCTAGCGGCACGGGTGGCGGCGGGTCGGCAGGGTGAGTCTGGCGCTGGGGCTCGGGGTCCCCAATCCCCGGCGTTGTGGCGCCAGGACCCTTGTGAGGGGCCCTCGGGGGCAGACCTAGGGTTAGGGTTAGCCCCAGGAGGCCGGCAGGCCCGATCCCCCCATTGTTTGGCGAGTGAAGGGGAAGGCCGAGGTGAGGGCGCTGGCGAGGGGGAGCGTGGGCCCAAGCGTTTTGCCTCGGGGGGCCTTCAATGTCGCTGGAGGCTCTAAGAGCCCTGTGCGTTCTCCCGCCCTGAATGACCGGAATCGCCCCTAGGGGCCCAGTGGGCGGCGGTGCCGCAGGGAGAGTCCTGCGCGGCGGTTCGGGGGACCCAATCCCCGGCCTTTTGGCACCAGGCCCCTTGGGAGCGGCCCCTCGGGGGACGACCTAGGGATAGGGTTAGGCTTCAGGAGGCCAGCAGGCCTGATCCGCAGGCTGTGCAGAGAGCAGCGGGGCAGGTCGAGGTGAGGGCGCTGGTGAGCGGGAGCGTGTGCCCAAGCGTTTTGGCGCGGGAGGCCTTCGAAGGTTGCCGGGGTCTGGGAGGGCCTTACCTGTTCTCCCGCCCTGAATGACCTGCGGAGCCCGTAGCGGCCCGGGTGGCGGCGGGGCGGGACTATGAGTCCGGCGCTGGGCCTCTGGGGTCCCCAATCCCCAGCGTTGTGGTGCCAGGCTCATTGGGAGGGGCCCCTTGGGGGCCCACGTAGGGTTAGGATTAGCCCCCAGGAGGCCGGCAGGCCCGATCCGCAGGTTGTGAGGCGAGCACAGGGTCGGGCCAAGGTGAGAGCGCTGGCGAGCGGGAGCGTGGGCCCAAGCGTTTTGTCGTGGGGTCCTTCGATGTTCGCCGGGGCTTGGAGGGCCCTGCAGGTTGTCCTGCCCTGAATGACCTGCGGCGCCCTAGCGACCCGGGTGGCGACAGGGCAGCAGGGTGAGACCGGCGCCTGGGTTCTGTGTCCCCAATCCCTGGCTTTCCTGCGCCAGTCACCTTGGGAGGGGCCCCTTGGGGGCCGAGGTAGTGTTAGGGTCAGCCCCAGGATGCCGGCAGGCCCGATCCGCAGGTTGTGCGGTGAGCACAGGGTCGGGCGGAGGTGAGGGAGCTGGGGAGGGGGAGCGTGGGCCCAAGCGTTTTGGCGTGGGAGGCCTTTGAAGATTGCTGAGGGCTGGTAGGTTCCTGCCCATTCTCCCGCCCTGAATGACCGGCCACAGCACTTGCGGCCCGGATGGTGGAGGGGCAGCAGGTGAGTCCAGGGATGGGGCTCGTTGGTCATCAATCCCTGGTGTTGCGGCGCCATGCCCCTTGGGAGGGAGGCTTGTAGGTCCTATCCGCCGGTTGTGTGGCGAGCCGAGGTGAGTGCGCCGGCGAGCTAGAGCATGGGCCCAAGGGTTTTTGCGCGGGGGACTTTCGAAAGTCGCCGGGGACTTGGAGGGCCCTGCCCGTTCGTTCTCCGGCCCTGAATGACCTGCGGAGCCCGGAACGGCCAGGGTGGCAGCGGGGCGGGACTTTGAGTCCGGCGCTGGGCCTCGGGGGTCCCCAATCCCCAGGGTTGCAGCACCAGGCTCCTTGGGAGGGGCCCCTTGGGGGCCGAGGTAGGGTTTGGGTTAGCCCCCAGGAGGCCGGCAGGCCCGATTAGCAGGTTGTGAGGCGAGCACAGAGTCGGGCCAAGGTGAGGGAGCTGGGGAGGGGGAGCGTGGGCCCAAGGGTTTTGGCGTGGGGGACCTTCAAAGTCGCCGGGGGCTTGGAGGGCCCTGGCAGTTCTCCCGCCCTGAATGACCTGCGGAGCCCGGAGCGGTCCGGGTGGCGGCGGCGCGGGACTTTGAGTCCGGCGCTGGGGCTCGGGGGTCCCCAATCCCCGGCTTTGCTGTGCCAGACCCCTTGGGGGGGCACTTCGGGGAAGGAGATAGGGTTAGGTTTAGCCCCCAGGAGGCCGGCAGGACCGATCCGTCGGCTGTGCGGCCAGCGGAGGGGCGGGCCGAGGTGAGAGCGCTGGCGAACGGGAGCGTGGGACCAAGCGTTTTGTCGTGGGGTCCTTCGATGTTCGCCGGGGCTTGGAGGGCCCTGCCCGTTCTCCTGCCCTGAATGACCGGCGGCGCCCCTAGCGACCCGGGTGGCGGCGGGACAGCAGGGTGAGTCCGGCGACTGGGCTCTGTGTCCCCAATCCCTGGCTTTCCTGCGCCAGTCACCATGGGAGGGGCCCCTTGGGGGCCAACGTAGGGTTAGGGTTAGCCCCCAGGAGGCCGGCAGGCCCGATCCGCAGGTTGTGCGAGGAGCACAGGTTCAGGCCGAGGTGAGGGAGCTGGGGAGGGGGAGCGTGGGCCCAAGCGTTTTGGCGTGGGAAGCCTTTGAAGATTGCTGAGGGCTGGGAGGGTCCTGCCCATTCTCCCGCCCTGAATGACCGGCCACAGCACTTGCGCCCGGGTGGTGGAGGGGCAGCAGGTGAGTCCAGGGATGGGGCTCGGGGGTCCCCAATCCCTGGTGTTGCGGCGCCAGGCCCCTTGGGAGGGAGGCTTGTACTTCCTATCCGCCTGTTGTGTGACGAGCCGAGGTGAGTGCGCCGGCGAGCTAGAGCGTGGGCCCAAGGGTTTTTGCGCGGGGGACCTTCGAAAGTCGCCGGGGACTTGGAGGGCCCTGCCCGTTCGTTCTCCCGCCCTGAATGACCGGCAGTGACCCTACTGGCACGGTTGGCGGCGGGGCGTGAAGGTGAGTCCGGCGCTGGGGCTCGGGGGTCCCCAATCCCCGGCTTTGCTGTGCCAGGCCCCTTGGGGGGCCCTTCGGGGAACGAGATAGGGTTAGGTTTAACCCCCAGGAGGCCGGCAGGACCGATCCGTTGGCTGTGCGGCCAGCGGAGGGGCGGGCCGAGGTGAGAGCGCTGGCGAGCGGGAGCGTGGGACCAAGCGTTTTGTCGTGGGGTCCTTCGATGTTCCCGGGGCTTGGAGGGCCCTGCCCGTTCTCCTGCCCTGAATGACCGGCGGCGCCCTAGCGACCCGGGTGGCGACAGGGCAGCAGGGTGAGTCCGGCGCCTGGGTTCTGTGTCCCCAATCCCTGGCTTTCCTGCGCCAGTCACCTTGGGAGGGGCCCCTTGGGGGCCGAGGTAGTGTTAGGGTTAGCCCCAGGAGGCCGGCATCCCCGATCCGCAGGTTGTGCGGTGAGCGCAGAGTCGGGCGGAGGTGAGGGAGCTGGGGAGGGGAGCGTGGCCCAAGCGTTTTGGCGTGGGAGGCCTTTGAAGATTGCTGAGGGCTGGGAGGGTCCTACCCATTCTCCCGCCCTGAATGACCGGCCACAGCACTTGCGGCCGGGGTGGTGGAGGGGCAGCAGGTGAGTCCAGGGATGGGGCTTGGGGGTCACCAATCCCTGGTGTTGCGGCGCCATGCCCCTTGGGAGGGAGGCTTGTAGGTCCTATCTGCCGGTTGAGCGGCGAGCCGAGGTGCGTGCGCCGGCGAGTTAGAGCGTGGGCCCAAGCGTTTTGGCGCGGTGGACCTTCAAAGTCGCCGGGGGCTTGGAGGGCCCTGGTGGTTCTCCCGCCCTGAATGACCTGCGGAGCCCGGAGCGGCCAGGGTGGCAGCGGGGCGGGACTTTGAGTCTGGCGCTGGGCCTCGGGGGTCCCCAATCCCCAGCGTTGCGGCGCCAGGCTCCTTGGGAGAGGCCCCTTGGGGGCCCAGGAAGGGTTAGGGTTAGCCCCCAGGAGGCCGGCAGGCCCGATCCGCAGGTTGTGAGGCGAGCACAGGGTCAGGCCAAGGTGAGGGAGCTGGGGAGGGGGAGCGTGGGCCCAAGCGTTTTGTCGTGGGAGGCCTTTGAAGATTGCTGAGGGCTGGGAGGGTCCTTCCCATTCTCCCGCCCTGAATGACCGGCCATAGAACTTGCGGCCCGGGTGGTGGAGGGGCAGCAGGTGAGTCCAGGAATGGGGCTCGGGGGTCCCCAATACCTGGTGTTTCGGCGCCAGGCCCCATGGGAGGTAGGCTTGTAGGTCCTATCCGCCGGTTGTGCGGCGAGCCGAGGTGAGTGCGGCGGCGAGCTAGAGCGTGGGCCCAAGCGTTTTGGCGCGGGGGACCTTCAAAGTCGCCCAGGGCTTGGAGGGCCCTGGTGGTTCTCCCGCCCTGAATGACCTGCGGAGCCCGGAGCGGCCAGGGTGGCAGCGGGGCGGGACTTTGAGTCCGGCGCTGGGCCTCGGGGGTCCCCAATCCCCAGGGTTGCGGCGCCAGGCTCCTTGGGAGGGGCCCCTTGGGGGCCTAGGTAGGGTTAGGGTTAGCCCCCAGGAGGCCGGCAGGCCCGATCCCCAGGTTGTGAGGCGAGCACAGGGTCGGGCCAAGGTGAGGGAGCTGGGGAGGGGGAGCGTGGGCCCAAGCGTTTTGGCGCGGGGGACCTTCGAAAGTCGCCGGGGGCTTGGAGGAGCCTGGCGGTTCTCCCTCCCTGAATATCCTGCGGAGCCCGGAGCGGCCCTTATGGCGGCGGGGCGGGATTTTGAGTCCGGCGCTGGGCCTCGGGGGTCCCCAATCCCCAGCGTTGCAGCGCCAGGCTGCTTGGGAGGGGCCCCTCAAGGGCCTACCTAGGGTTAGGGTTAGCCCCCAGGAGGCCAGCAGGCAGGATCCGCAGGTTGTGCTGTGAGCGCAGGGTCGGGCCAAGGTGAGGGAGCTGGGGAGGGGGAGCGTGGGCCCAAGCATTTTGGCTTGGGAGGCCTTTGAAGATTGCTGAGGGCTGGGAGGGTCCTGCCCATTCTCCCGCCCTGAATGACCGGCCACAGCACTTGCGCCCGGGTGGTGGAGGGGCAGCAGGTGAGTCCAGGGATGGGGCTCGGGGGTCCCCAATCCCTGGTGTTGCGGCGCCAGGCCCCTTGGGAGGGAGGCTTGTAGGTCCTATCCGCCGGTTGTGTGGCGAGCCGAGGTGAGTGCGCCGGCGAGCTAGAGCGTGGGCCCAAGGGTTTTTGCGCGGGGGACTTTCGAAAGTCGCCGGGGACTTGGAGGGCCCTGCCCGTTCGTTCTCCCGCCCTGAATGACCTGCGGAGCCCGGAGCGGCCCGGGTGGCGGCGGGGCGGGACTTTGAGTCCGGCGATGGGGCTCGGGGGTCCCCAATCCCCGGCTTGGCTGTGCCAGGCCGCTTGGGGGGGCCCCTCGGGGAACGAGATAGGGTTAGGTTTAGCCCCCAGGAGGCCGGCAGGACCGATCCGTAGGCTGTGCGGTCAGCGGAGGGGCGGGCCGAGGTGAGAGCGCTGGCGAACGGGAGCGTGGGACCAAGCGTTTTGTCGTGGGGTCCTTCGATGGTCGCCGGGGCTTGGAGGGCCCTGCCCGTTCTCCTGCCCTGAATGACCGGCGGCGCCCCTAGCGACCCGGGTGGCGGCAGGGCAGCAGGGTGAGTCCGGCGCCTGGGTTCTGTGTCCCCAATCCCTGGCTTTCCTGCGCCAGTCACCTTAGGAGGGGCCCCTCGGGGGCCGACGTAGCATTAGGGTTAGCCCCAGGAGGCCGGCAGGCCCGATCCGCAGGTTGTGCGAGGAGCGCAGGTTCAGGCCGAGGTGAGGGAGCTGGTGAGGGGAAGCGTGGGCCCAAGCGTTTTGGCGTGGGCGGCCTTTGAAAATTGCTGAGGGCTGGGAGGGTCCTGCCCATTCTCCCGCCCTGAATGACCGGCCACAGCACTTGCGCCCGGGTGGTGGAGGGGCAGCAGGTGAGTCCAGGGATGGGGCTCGGGGGTCCCCAATCCCTGGTGTTGCGGCGCCAGGCCCCTTGGGAGGGAGGCTTGCAGGTCCTATCCGCCGGTTGTGTGGCGAGCCGAGGTGAGTGCGCCGGCGAGCTAGAGCGTGGGCCCAAGGGTTTTTGCGCGGGGGACTTTCGAAAGTCGTCGGAGACTTGGAGGGCCCTGCCCGTTCGTTCTCCCGCCCTGAATGACCTGCGGAGCCCGGAGCGGCCCGGGTGGCGGCAGGGCGGGACTTTGAGTCTGGCGTTGGGGCCCGGGGGTCCCCAATCCCCGGCTTGGCTGTGCCAGGCCGCTTGGGGGGGCCCCTCGGGGAACGAGATAGGGTTAGGTTTAGCCCCCAGGAGGCCGGCAGGACCGATCCGTCGGCTGTGCGGCCAGCGGAGGGGCGGGCCGAGGTGAGAGCGCTGGCGAACGGGAGCGTGGGACCAAGCGTTTTGTCGTGGGGTCCTTCGATGGTCGCCGGGGCTTGGAGGGCCCTGCCCGTTCTCCTGCCCTGAATGACCGGCGGCGCCCCTAGCGACCCGGGTGGCGGCAGGGCAGCAGGGTGAGTCCGGCGCTTGGGCCCTGTGTCCCCAATCCCTGGCTTTCCTGCGCCAGTCACCTTGGGAGGGGCCCCTCGGGGGCCGAAGTAGCGTTAGGGTTAGCCCCCAGGAGGCCGGCAGGCCCGATCCGCAGGTTGTGCAGCGAGTGCAGGGTCGGGCGGAGGTGAGGGAGCTGTGGAGGAGGAGCATGGGCCCAAGCTTTTTGGCGTGGGATGCCTTTGAAGATTGCTGAGGGCTGGGAGGGTCCTGCCCATTCTCCCGCGCTGAATGACCGGCCACAGCACTTGCGGCCCGGGTGGTGGAGGGGCAGCAGGTGAGTCCAGGGATGGGGCTCGGGGGTCACCAATCCCTGGTGTTGCAGCGCCAGGCCCCTTGGGAGGGACGCTTGCAGGCCCTATCCGCCGGGTGTGCGGCGAGCCGAGGTGAGTGCGCTGGCGAGCTAGAGCGTGGGCCCAAGCGTTTTGGCGCGGGGGACCTTCGAAAGTCGCCGGGGGCTTGGAGGGGCCTGGCGGTTCTCCCTCCCTGAATATCCTGCGGAGCCCGGAGCGGCCCGTTTGGCGGCGGGGCGGGACTTTGAGTCCCGCGCTGGGCCTCGGGGGTCCCCAATCCCCAGCCTTGCGGCGCCAGGCTGCTTGGGAGGGGCCCCTCAAGGGCCTACCTAGGGTTAGGGTTAGCCCCCAGGAGGCCGGCAGGCCCGATCCGCAGGTTGTGCGGCGAGCGCAGGGTCGGGCCAAGGTGAGGGAGCTGGGGAGGGGGAGCGTGGGCCCAAGCATTTTGGCTTGGGAGGCCTTTGAAGATTGCTGCGGGCTGGGAGGGTCCTGTCCATTCTCCCGCCCTGAATGACCGGCCACAGCACTTGCGGCCCGGGTGGTGGAGGGGCAGCAGGTGAGTCCAGGGATGGGCCTCGGGGGTCCCCAATCCCTGGTGTTGCGGCGCCAGGCCCCTTGGGAGGGAGGCTTGTACTTCCTATCCGCCGGTTGTGTGGCGAGCCGAGGTGAGTGCGCCGGCGAGCTAGAGCGTGGGCCCAAGGGTTTTTGCGCGGGGGACCTTCGAAAGTCGCCAGGGACTTGGAGGGCCCTGCCCATTCGTTCTCCCGCCCTGAATGACCGGCAGTGACCCTAGAGGCAGGGTTGGCGGCGGGGAGGGAAGGTGAGTCCGGCGCTGGGGCTCGGGGGAACCCAATCCCCGGCTTTGCTGTGCCAGGCCCCTTGGGGGGGCCCTTCGGGGAACGAGATAGGGTTAGGTTTAGCCCCCAGGAGGCCGGCAGGACCGATCCGTCGGCTGTGCGGCCAGCGGAGGGGCGGGTCAAGGTGAGAGCGCTGGCGAGCGGGAGCGTGGCCCCAAGCGTTTTGCCTCGGGAGGCCTTCGAATGTCGCTGGAGGCTCGGAGAACCCTGCGCGTTCTCCCGCCCTGAATGACCGGAGTCGCCCCTAGGGGCCCAGTGGGCGGCGGTGCCACAGGGAGAGTCCGGCGCGGCGGTTCGGGGGACTCAATCCCCGGCCTTTTGGCACCAGGCCCCTTGGGAGCGGCCCCTGGGGGGCCGACCTAGGGATAGGGTTAGGCCTCAGGAGGCCGGCAGGCCTGATCCGCAGGCTGTGCAGAGAACTGAGGGGCAGGTCGAGGTGAGGGCGCTGGTGAGCGGGAGCGTGTGCCCAAGCGTTTTGGCGTGGGAGGCCTTTGGAGATTGCTGAATGCTGGGAGGGTCCTGCCCATTCTCCCGCTCTGAATGACTGGCCAAAGCACTTGCAGCCCGGGTGGTGGTGGGGCAGCCGGTGAGTCCAGGGATGGGCCTCGGAGGTCCCCAATCCCTGGTGTTGCAGCGCCAGGCCCCTTGGGAGGGAGGCTTGTAGGTCCTATCCGCCGGGTGTGCGGCAAGCCGAGGTGAGTGCGCTGGCGAGCTAGAGCGTGGGCCCAAGGGTTTTTTTCGCGGGGGACTTTCGAAAGTCGCCGGGGACTTGGAGGGCCCTGCCCGTTCGTTCTCCCGCCCTGAATGTCCTGCGGAGCCCGGAGCGGCCCCGGTGGCAGCGGGGCGGGACGTTGAGTCCGGCGCTGGGCCTTGGGGGTTCCCAATCCCCAGCATTGCTGCGCCAGGCTCCTTGGGAGGGGCCCCTTGGGGGCCGACCTAGGGTTAGGGTTAGCCCCCAGGAGGGCGGCAGGCCTGATCCGCAGGTTGTGCGGTGAGCTTAGGGTCGGTCCAAGGTGAGGGAGCTGGGGAGGGGGAGCGTGGGCCCAAGCATTTTGGCGCAGGGGGAATTCGAATGTTGCCAGGGTCTCGGAGGGCCCTGCCTGTTCTCCCGCCCTCAATAACCGGCAGTGACCCTAGCGGCATGGTTGGTGGCGGGGCGGGAAGGTGAGTCCAGTACTGGGGCTCGGGGGTCCCCAATCCCCGGCTTTGCTGTGCCAGGCCCCTTTGGGGGGGCCCTTCGGGGAACGAGATAGGGTTAGGTTTAGCCCCCAGGAGGCCGGCAGGACCGATCCGTCGGCTGTGCGGCCAGCGGAGGGGCGGGCCGAGGTGAGAGCGCTGTGGAGCTAGAGCGTGGGCCCAAGCGTTTTGGCGCAGGGGACCTTCGAAAGTCGCCGGGGGCTTGGAGGGGCCTGGCGGTTCTCCCTCCCTGAATATCCTGCGGAGCCCGGAGCGGCCCGTTTGGCGGCGGGGCGGGACTTTGAGTCCGGCGCTGGGCCTCGGGGGTCCCCAATCCCCAGCGTTGCGGCGCCAGGCTGCTTGGGAGGGGTCCCTCAAGGGCCTACCTAGGGTTAGGATTAGCCCCCAGGAGGCCGGCAGGCCCGATCCGCAGGTTGTGCGGCGAGCTCAGGTTCAGGCCCAGGTGAGGGAGCTGGGGAGGGGGAGCGTGGGCCCAAGCGTTTTGGCGTGGGAAGCCTTTGAAGATTGCTGAGGGCTGGGAGGGTCCTGCCCATTCTCCCGCCCTGAATGACCGGCCACAGCACTTGCGCCCGGGTGGTGGAGGGGCAGCAGGTAAGTCCAGGGATGGGGCTCGGGGGTCCCCAATCCCCGGCTTTGCTGTGCCAGGCCCCTTGGGGGGGCCCTTCGGGGAACGAGATAGGGTTAAGTTTAGCCCCCAGGAGGCCGGCACGACCGATCCGTCGGCTGTGCGGCCAGCGGAGGGGCGGGCCGATGTGAGAGCGCTGGCGAACGGGAGCGTGGGACCAAGCGTTTTGTCGTGGGGTCCTTCGATGTTCGCCTGGGCTTGGAGGGCCCTGCCCGTTCTCCTGCCCTGAATGACCGGCGGCGCCCCTAGCGACCCGGGTGGCGGCAGGGCAGCAGGGTGAGTCCGGCGCCTGGGCTCTGTGTCCCCAATCCCTGGCTTTCCTGCGCCAGTCACCTTGGGAGGGGCCCCTTGGGGGCCGACATAGGGTTAGGGTTAGACCCCAGGAGGCCGGCCGGCCCGATCCGCAGTTTGTGAGGCGAGCACAGGGTCAGGCCAATGTGAGGGAGCTGGGGAGGGGGAGCGTGGGCCCAAGCGTTTTGTCGTGGGAGGCCTTTGAAGATTGCTGAGGGCTGGGAGGGTCCTGCCCATTCTCCCGCCCTGAATGACCGGCCATAGAACTTGCGGCCCGGGTTGTGGAGGGGCAGCAGGTGAGTCCAGGAATGGGGCTCGGGGGTCCCCAATACCTGGTGTTTCGGCGCCAGGCCCCATGGGAGGGAGGCTTGTAGGTCCTATCCGCCGGTTGTGCGGCGAGCCGAGGTGAGTGCGGCGGCGAGCTAGAGCGTGGGCCCAAGCATTTTGGCGCGGGGGTCCTTCAAAGTCGCCCGGGGCTTGGAGGGCCCTGGTGGTTCTCCCGCCCTGAATGACCTGCGGAGCCCGGAGCGTCCAGGGTGGCAGCGGGGCGGGACTTTGAGTCCGGCGCTGGGCCTCGGGGGTCCCCAATCCCCAGGGTTGCGGCGCCAGGCTCCTTGGGAGGGGCCCCATGGGGGCCTAGGTAGGGTTAGGGTTAGCCCCCAGGAGGCCGGCAGGCCCGATCCACAGGTTGTGAGGCGAGCACAGGGTCAGGCCAAGGTGAGGGAGCTGGGGAGGGGGAGCGTGGGCCCAAGCGTTATGGCGTGGGGGACCTTCAAAGTCGCCGGGGGCTTGGAGGGCCCTGGCGGTTCTCCCGCCCTGAATGACCTGCGGAGCCCGGAGCGGCCCGGTTGGCGGCGGGGCGGGACTTTGAGTCCGGCGCTGGGGCTCGGGGGTCCCCAATTCCCGGCTTTGCTGTGCCAGGCCCCTTTGGGGGGCCCTTTGGGGAACGAGGTAGGGTTAGGTTTAGCCCCCAGGAGGCCGGCAGGACCGATCCGTCGGCTGTGCGGCCAGCGGAGGGGCGGGCCGAGGTGAGAGCGCTGGCGAGCGGGAGCGTGGGACCAAGCGTTCTGTCGTGGGGTCCTTCGATGTTCCCGGGGCTTGGAGGGCCCTGCCCGTTCTCCTGCCCTGAATGACCGGCGGCGCCCTAGCGACCCGGGTGGCGACAGGGCAGCAGGGTGAGTCCGGCGCCTGGGTTCTGTGTCCCCAATCCCTGGCTTTCCTGCGCCAGTCACCTTGGGAGGGGCCCCTTGGGGGCCGAGGTAGTGTTAGGGTTAGCCCCAGGAGGCCGGCAGGCCCGATCCGCAGGTTGTTCGGCGAGCGCAGAGTCGGGCGGAGGTGAGGGAGCTGGGGAGGGGAGCGTGGCCCAAGCGTTTTGGCGTGGGAGGCCTTTGAAGATTGCTGAGGGCTGGGAGGGTCCTACCCATTCTCCCGCCCTGAATGACCGGCCACAGCACTTGCGGCCGGGGTGGTGGAGGGGCAGCAGGTGAGTCCAGGGATGGGGCTCGGGGGTCACCAATCCCTGGTGTTGCGGCGCCATGCCCCTTGGGAGGGAGGCTTGTAGGTCCTATCTGCCGGTTGAGCGGCGAGCCGAGGTGCGTGCGCCGGCGAGTTAGAGCGTGGGCCCAAGCGTTTTGGCGCGGTGGACCTTCAAAGTCGCCCAGGGCTTGGAGGGCCCTGGTGGTTCTCCCGCCCTGAATGACCTGCGGAGCCCGGAGCGGCCAGGGTGGCAGCGGGGCGGGACTTTGAGTCTGGCGCTGGGCCTCGGGGGTCCCCAATCCCCAGCGTTGCGGCGCCAGGCTCCTTGGGAGGGGCCCCTTGGGGGCCCAGGAAGGGTTAGGGTTAGCCCCCAGGAGGCCGGCAGGCCCGATCCGCAGGTTGTGAGGCGAGCACAGGGTCAGGCCAAGGTGAGGGAGCTGGGGAGGGGGAGCGTGGGCCCAAGCGTTATGGCGTGGGGGACCTTCAAAGTCGCCGGGGGCTTGGAGGGCCCTGGCGGTTCTCCCGCCCTGAATGACCTGCGGAGCCCGGAGCGGCCCGGTTGGCGGCGGGGCGGGACTTTGAGTCCGGCGCTGGGGCTCGGGGGTCCCCAATTCCCGGCTTTGCTGTGCCAGGCCCCTTTGGGGGGCCCTTTGGGGAACGAGGTAGGGTTAGGTTTAGCCCCCAGGAGGCCGGCAGGACCGATCCGTAGCCTGTGCGGCCAGCGGAGGGGCGGGCCGAGGTGAGAGCGCTGGCGAGCGGGAGCGTGGGACCAAGCGTTTTGTCGTGGGGTCCTTCGATGGTCGCCGGGGCTTGGAGGGCCCTGCCCGTTCTCCTGCCCTGAATGACCGGCGGCGCCCCTAGCAACCCGGGTGGCGGCAGGGCAGCAGGGTGAGTCCGGCGCCTGGGTTCTGTGTCCCCAATCCCTGGCTTTCCTGCGCCAGTCACCTTGGGAGGGGCCCTGGGGTCCGACCTAGGTTTAGGGTTAGCCCCAGGTGGCCGGCAGGCCCGATCCGCAGGTTGTGCGAGGAGCGCAGGTTCAGGCCGAGGTGAGGGAGCTGGTGAGGGGGAGCGTGGGCCCAAGGGTTTTGGCTTGGGCGGCCTTTGAAAATTGCTGAGGGCTGGGAGGGTCCTGCCCATTCTCCCGCCCTGACTGACCGGCCACAGCACTTGCGGCCCGGGTGGTGGAGGGGCAGCAGGTGAGTCCAGGGATGGAGCTCGGGGGTCCCCAAACCCTGGTGTTGCGGCGCCATGCCCCTTGGGAGGGAGGCTTGTAGGTCCTATCTGCCGGTTGAGCGGCGAGCCGAGGTGAGTGCGCTGGCGAGTTAGAGCGTGGGCCCAAGCGTTTTGGCGCGGGGGACCTTCAAAGTCGCCCGGGGCTTGGAGGGCCCTGGTGGTTCTCCCGCCCTGAATGACCTGCGGAGCCCGGAGTGGCCAGGGTGGCAGCGGGGCGGGACTTTGAGTCTGGCGCTGGGCCTCGGGGGTGCCCAATCCCCAGCGTTGCGGCGCCAGGCTCCTTGGGAGGGGCCCCTTGGGGGCCCAGGTAGGGTTAGGGTTAGCCCCCAGGAGGCCGGCAGGCCCGATCCGCAGGTTGTGCGGCGAGCGCAGGGTCGGGCCAAGGTGAGGGAGCTGGGGAGGGGGAGCGTGGGCCCAAGCATTTTGGCTTGGGAGGCCTTGAAGATTGCTGCGGGCTGGGAGGGTCCTGTCCATTCTCCCGCCCTGAATGACCGGCCACAGCACTTGCGGCCCGGGTGGTGGAGGGGCAGCAGGTGAGTCCAGGTATGGGCCTCGGGGGTCCCCAATCCCTGGTGTTGCGGCGCCAGGCCCCTTGGGAGGGAGGCTTGTACTTCCTATCTGCCGGTTGTGTGGCGAGCCGAGGTGAGTGCGCCGGCGAGCTAGAGCGTGGGCCCAAGGGTTTTTGCGCGGGGGACCTTCGAAAGTCGCCAGGGACTTGGAGGGCCCTGCCCATTCGTTCTCCCGCCCTGAATGACCGGCAGTGACCCTAGAGGCAGGGTTGGCGGCGGGGAGGGAAGGTGAGTCCGGCGCTGGGGCTCGGGGGAACCCAATCCCCGGCTTTGCTGTGCCAGGCCCCTTGGGGGGGCCCTTCGGGGAACGAGATAGGGTTAGGTTTAGCCCCCAGGAGGCCGGCAGGACCGATCCGTCGGCTGTGCGGCCAGCGGAGGGGCGGGCCAAGGTGAGAGCGCTGGCGAGCTGGAGCGTGGCCCCAAGCGTTTTGCCTCGGGAGGCCTTCGAATGTCGCTGGAGGCTAGGAGAACCCTGCGCGTTCTCCCGCCCTGAATGACCGGAGTCGCCCCTAGGGGCCCAGTGGGCGGCGGTGCCGCAGGGAGAGTCCGGCGCGGCGGTTCGGGGGACTCAATCCCCGGCCTTTTGGCACCAGGCCCCTTGGGAGCGGCCCCTGGGGGGCCGACCTAGGGATAGGGTTAGGCCTCAGGAGGCCGGCAGGCCTGATCCGCAGGCTGTGCAGAGAACTGAGGGGCAGGTCGAGGTGAGGGCGCTGGTGAGCGGGAGCGTGTGCCCAAGCGTTTTGGCGTGGGAGGCCTTTGGAGATTGCTGAATGCTGGGAGGGTCCTGCCCATTCTCCCGCTCTGAATGACTGGCCAAAGCACTTGCAGCCCGGGTGGTGGTGGGGCAGCCGGTGAGTCCAGGGATGGGCCTCGGAGGTCCCCAATCCCTGGTGTTGCAGCGCCAGGCCCCTTGGGAGGGAGGCTTGTAGGTCCTATCCGCCGGGTGTGCGGCAAGCCGAGGTGAGTGCGCCGGCGAGCTAGAGCGTGGGCCCAAGGGTTTTTTTCGCGGGGGACTTTCGAAAGTCGCCGGGGACTTGGAGGGCCCTGCCCGTTCGTTCTCCCGCCCTGAATGTCCTGCGGAGCCCGGAGCGGCCCCGGTGGCAGCGGGGCGGGACGTTGAGTCCGGCGCTGGGCCTTGGGGGTTCCCAATCCCCAGCATTGCTGCGCCAGGCTCCTTGGGAGGGGCCCCTTGGGGGCCGACCTAGGGTTAGGGTTAGCCCCCAGGAGGGCGGCAGGCCTGATCCGCAGGTTGTGCGGTGAGCTTAGGGTCGGTCCAAGGTGAGGGAGCTGGGGAGGGGGAGCGTGGGCCCAAGCATTTTGGCGCAGGGGGAATTCGAATGTTGCCAGGGTCTGGGAGGGCCCTGCCTGTTCTCCCGCCCTCAATAACCGGCAGTGACCCTAGCGGCATGGTTGGTGGCGGGGCGGGAAGGTGAGTCCGGTACTGGGGCTCGGGGGTCCCCAATCCCCGGCTTTGCTGTGCCAGGCCCCTTTGGGGGGGCCCTTCGGGGAACGAGATAGGGTTAGGTTTAGCCCCCAGGAGGCCGGCAGGACCGATCCGTCGGCTGTGCGGCCAGCAGAGGGGCGGGCCGAGGTGAGAGCGCTGTGGAGCTAGAGCGTGGGCCCAAGCGTTTTGGCGCGGGGGACCTTCGAAAGTCGCCGGGGGCTTGGAGGGGCCTGGCGGTTCTCCCTCCCTGAATATCCTGCGGAGCCCGGAGCGGCCCGTTTGGCGGCGGGGCGGGACTTTGAGTCCAGCGCTGGGCCTCGGGGATCCCCAATCCCCAGCGTTGCGGCGCCAGGCTGCTTGGGAGGGGTCCCTCAAGGGCCTACCTAGGGTTAGGGTTAGCCCCCAGGAGGCCGGCAGGCCCGATCCGCAGGTTGTGCGGCGAGCTCAGGTTCAGGCCCAGGTGAGGGAGCTGGGGAGGGGGAGCGTGGGCCCAAGCGTTTTGGCGTGGGAAGCCTTTGAAGATTGCTGAGGGCTGGGAGGGTCCTGCCCATTCTCCCGCCCTGAATGACCGGCCACAGCACTTGCGCCCGGGTGGTGGAGGGGCAGCAGGTGAGTCCAGGGATGGGGCTCGGGGGTCCCCAATCCCCGGCTTTGCTGTGCCAGGCCCCTTGGGGGGGCCCTTCGGGGAACGAGATAGGGTTAGGTTTAGCCCCCAGGAGGCCGGCACGACCGATCCGTCGGCTGTGCGGCCAGCGGAGGGGCGGGCCGATGTGAGAGCGCTGGCGAACGGGAGCGTGGGACCAAGCGTTTTGTCGTGGGGTCCTTCGATGTTCGCCTGGGCTTGGAGGGCCCTGCCCGTTCTCCTGCCCTGAATGACCGGCGGCGCCCCTAGCGACCCGGGTGGCGGCAGGGCAGCAGGGTGAGTCCGGCGCCTGGGCTCTGTGTCCCCAATCCCTGGCTTTCCTGCGCCAGTCACCTTGGGAGGGACCCCTTGGGGGCCGACATAGGGTTAGGGTTAGACCCCAGGAGGCCTGCCGGCCCGATCCGCAGTTTGTGAGGCGAGCACAGGGTCAGGCCAATGTGAGGGAGCTGGGGAGGGGGAGCGTGGGCCCAAGCGTTTTGTCGTGGGAGGCCTTTGAAGATTGCTGAGGGCTGGGAGGGTCCTGCCCATTCTCCCGCCCTGAATGACCGGCCATAGAACTTGCGGCCCGTGTTGTGGAGGGGCAGCAGGTGAGTCCAGGAATGGGGCTCGGGGGTCCCCAATACCTGGTGTTTCGGCGCCAGGCCCCATGGGAGGGAGGCTTGTAGGTCCTATCCGCCGGTTGTGCGGCGAGCCGAGGTGAGTGCGGCGGCGAGCTAGAGCGTGGGCCCAAGCATTTTGGCGCGGGGGTCCTTCAAAGTCGCCCGGGGCTTGGAGGGCCCTGGTGGTTCTCCCGCCCTGAATGACCTGCGGAGCCCGGAGCGTCCAGGGTGGCAGCGGGGCGGGACTTTGAGTCCGGCGCTGGGCCTCGGGGGTCCCCAATCCCCAGGGTTGCGGCGCCAGGCTCCTTGGGAGGGGCCCCATGGGGGCCTAGGTAGGGTTAGGGTTAGCCCCCAGGAGGCCGGCAGGCCCGATCCACAGGTTGTGAGGCGAGCACAGGGTCAGGCCAAGGTGAGGGAGCTGGGGAGGGGGAGCGTGGGCCCAAGCGTTATGGCGTGGGGGACCTTCAAAGTCGCCGGGGGCTTGGAGGGCCCTGGCGGTTCTCCCGCCCTGAATGACCTGCGGAGCCCGGAGCGGCCCGGTTGGCGGCGGGGCGGGACTTTGAGTCCGGCGCTGGGGCTCGGGGGTCCCCAATTCCCGGCTTTGCTGTGCCAGGCCCCTTTGGGGGGCCCTTTGGGGAACGAGGTAGGGTTAGGTTTAGCCCCCAGGAGGCCGGCAGGACCGATCCGTCGGCTGTGCGGCCAGCGGAGGGGCGGGCCGAGGTGAGAGCGCTGGCGAGCGGGAGCGTGGGACCAAGCGTTTTGTCGTGGGGTCCTTCGATGGTCGCCGGGGCTTGGAGGGCCCTGCCCGTTCTCCTGCCCTGAATGACCGGCGGCGCCCCTAGCAACCCGGGTGGCGGCAGGGCAGAAGGGTGAGTCCGGCGCCTGGGTTCTGTGTCCCCAATCCCTGGCTTTCCTGCGCCAGTCACCTTGGGAGGGGCCCTGGGGTCCGACCTAGGTTTAGGGTTAGCCCCAGGTGGCCGGCAGGCCCGATCCGCAGGTTGTGCGAGGAGCGCAGGTTCAGGCCGAGGTGAGGGAGCTGGTGAGGGGGAGCGTGGGCCCAAGGGTTTTGGCTTGGGCGGCCTTTGAAAATTGCTGAGGGCTGGGAGGGTCCTGCCCATTCTCCCGCCCTGACTGACCGGCCACAGCACTTGCGGCCCGGGTGGTGGAGGGGCAGCAGGTGAGTCCAGGGATGGAGCTCGGGGGTCCCCAAACCCTGGTGTTGCGGCGCCATGCCCCTTGGGAGGGAGGCTTGTAGGTCCTATCTGCCGGTTGAGCGGCGAGCCGAGGTGAGTGCGCCGGCGAGTTAGAGCGTGGGCCCAAGCGTTTTGGCGCGGTGGACCTTCAAAGTCGCCCGGGGCTTGGAGGGCCCTGGTGGTTCTCCCGCCCTGAATGACCTGCGGAGCCCGGAGTGGCCAGGGTGGCAGCGGGGCGGGACTTTGAGTCTGGCGCTGGGCCTCGGGGGTCCCCAATCCCCAGCGTTGCGGCGCCAGGCTCCTTGGGAGGGGCCCCTTGGGGGCCCAGGTAGGGTTAGGGTTAGCCACCAGGAGGCCGGCAGGCCCGATCCGCAGGTTGTGAGGCGAGCACAGGGTCGGGTCAAGGTGAGGGAGCTGGGGAGGGGGAGCGTGGGCCCAAGCGTTTTGTCGTGGGAGGCCTTTGAAGATTGCTGAGGGCTGTGAGGGTCCTGCCCATTCTCCCGCCCTGAATGACCGGCCATAGATCTTGCGGCCCGGGTGGTGGAGGGGCAGCAGGTGAGTCCAGGAATGGGGCTCGGGGGTCCCCAATACCTGGTGTTTCGGCGCCAGGCCCCATGGGAGGGAGGCTTGTAGGTCCTATCCGCCGGTTGTGCGGCGAGCCGAGGTGAGTGCGGCGGCGAGCTAGAGCGTGGGCCCAAGCGTTTTGGCGCGGGGGACCTTCAAAGTCGCCCGGGGCTTGGAGGGCCCTGGTGGTTCTCCCGCCCTGAATGACCTGCGGAGTCCGGAGCGGCCAGGGTGGCAGCGGGGCGGGACTTTGAGTCCGGCGCTGGGCCTCGGGGGTCCCCAATCCCCAGCGTTGCGGCGCCAGGCTCCTTGGGAGGGGCCCCTTGGGGGCCGAGGTAGGGTTAGGGTTAGCCCCCAGGAGGCCGGCAGGCCCAGTCCGCAGGTTGTGAGGCGAGCACAGGGTCGGGCCAAGGTGAGGGAGCTGGGGAGGGGGAGCGTGGGCCCAAGCGTTTTGGCGCGGGGGACCTTCAAAGTCGCGGGGGGCTTGGAGGGCCCTGGCGGTTCTCCCGCCCTGAATGACCTGCGGAGCCCGGAGCGGCCCGGGTGGCGGCGGGGCGGGACTTTGAGTCCGGCGCTGGGGCTCGGGGGTCCCCAATCCCCGGCTTTGCTGTGCCAGGCCCCTTTGGGGGGCCCTTCGGTGAACGAGATAGGGTTAGGTTTAGCCCCCAGGAGGCCGGCAGGACCAATCCGTCGGCTGTGCGGCCAGCGGAGGGGCGGGCCGAGGTGAGAGCGCTGGCGAGCGGGAGCGTGGGACCAAGCGTTTTGTCGTGGGGTCCTTCGATGGTCGCCGGGTCTTGGAGGGCCCTGCCCGTTCTCCTGCCCTGAATGACCAGCGGCGCCCCTAGCAACCCGGGTGGCGGCAGGGCAGCAGGGTGAGTCCGGCGCCTGGGTTCTGTGTCCCCAATCCCTGGCTTTCCTGCGCCAGTCACCTTGGGAGGGGCCCTGGGGTCCGACCTAGGTTTAGGGTTAGCCCCAGGTGGCCGGCAGGCCCGATTCGCCCATTGTTTGGCGAGCGGAGGGGAAGGCCAAGGTGAGGGCGCTGGCGAGGGGGAGCGTGGGCCCAAGCGTTTTGCCTCGGGGGGCCTTCGAATGTCGCTGGAGGCTCGGAGAGCCCTGTGCGTTCTCCCGCCCTGAATGACCGGAGTCGCCCCTAGGGGCCCAGTTGGCGGCGGTCCCGCAGGAAGAGTCCGGCGCGGCGGTTCGGGGGACCCAATCCCAGGCCTTTTGGCACCATTCCCCTTGGGAGCGGCCCCTTGGGGGCCGACCTAGG